>NC_089500.1:776569-1046569 GCF_036850765.1 Saccopteryx bilineata
TTCCAGCCATTATTTCCTTGAGTTCTTTCTTGGCCCTGCCCTCCGTCCTCCTGATATGCTAAAGACATGAGTGTGAGACCCGTGTTGCTGTCGCCGGAGGAAACGCACGGACCACGTCTATCCACACGGTCCTGGCTGTGTGTCCCGCCAGCTGAGGCCTTGAGTGCATCGGGCTTACCAGGCCAGTTCTCGCTTGTGATGAAGGGTTTCCGCCCAGAGGAGACACAGGGACACTGCAGGGGGATGGCTCCAGATAAGGAGGCAGCCATGTGCTCAAACCACTGCTGTGGGAAGAGGGCCCAGGACAGAGCAGAGCGGAGAGGCTGTGGGAGGCCCTCAGTTCCAGGACGGTGATGGGCCGCTGTTCCTCCTCGTGATGCCACAGGACGCTTTCAAACATCTTGGCCCAGCATGGATCCTGACACCTCCTGTGGCTTTGCCGTGAACACAGAAATTCTAGTCTAATCGCAGGAGGGACAGCAGATGGGCTGCTGCCACACTCACGCAGCAGAGTGTGGTTCTTACGCCACTCGGCCTGCTGAACACCGACTGTACACGTGCCGCTCAGCCCTCTTGCCAGCCACTCACCCCACCATGAGGAAGCCCTGGTACAGCGGCACGGACGCGAAGTAGCAGATGGAAGAGAACACAGCCTGGGAGATAGAGCAGGACAGGGTCACTGAGGGGCCCTCCCAACTCCGTACCCTGCCCCCGGTCCCGCCCGCAGCCCTGCTGACGCACCTGCATAGTGGAGATGATGAGGCCCCTGTGCATGACGAACTGGCCGAGAGCCGCGGACCTCTTGTAGCTGTTGCGTCCGTGCACCATGAGCAGCCGGCCGATGTGCTGGAACTGCGTGATGGAGAAGTCTGCGGCCAGTGAAGCCGCCTTCCCCTCCTGCAAGCACAGGCACCTCGTAACCCACACGCCTGCACTCCAGGGCACAGCTTGGGGCTTGGGGCTCAGGGCTCCACCTCCACCAAGAGCAGGCTGAGACCCCCTCCCCAACTGTGACTGGCTACCTCTGGGGCCAGGGTCGGGGCTGCAGGGACACCTCCCGAGAGGGGCAGGCAGTGCCTGCCCCCGGAGCCGAGGATGGCAGGAGGCACTGGCCAGAACACTGGGACCATTCCTTCAGCGCCTGTGGCACCACAGAAACTCAGCAGAGGCAGAACACGGGGGACAGGCCCGAGGTCTCAGGACTCTCGGCACCTCTAGGACGACTGTCTAGCCTCAGTTCTCTCATATTTAAGCACAAGCTGGCTCCATCTCACAGCCACCCAGGGAAAAGCCAGACTGCAGTCTGCCTCACTCCCAGCCCTTCTGGCTGGGACAGTTAGAGGAGCGCAGAACAGATCACAGCTGATCAGGAGACAGGGACATCTTAAATGGCCTGTGTGTCCGGCACAAGAGAAACTGCAAGTCCCGTGGGGGGGATGGACCAGCTGTGCTGGGGGAGGTGGTGCCATCGATGGGAGGCTCCCGCAGCCACTCAGAGGACAAGGGCCCTGCAGGGTTTCAGCACTGACCTATGCTTTCCACCTGCATTTCATCCAGGTGATCACAGAGTGACTGATCTGCCCTCTCCCACGAGTGCGGCTGGGGGGTGGCCGTGACAGGACACACGTACCTTCCCCTCGATCCCGATCCCGCAGTCTGCAGCCTGGATCATGCTCACGTCGTTTCCCCCATCACCTGAGAAGCACAACCCGTGAGGAGGCGGAACCTGCACACGGCCCCATGTTTCTCTCCCCCCAGCAGCCATGTGAGATCTGCCAGGCAGAGATGCAGGCCCCCACTGCAGGAGGGCAAACAGAATTTTGCCTGTAAATTTCAAGATGGTGGTTTCTCTCAGCATCCAGGGCGGGGGGGCCGGGCGCCATGGGGGGCTCACCGATGGCGCAGGTGCGCCGGCGCGTGTGCTGCTGCAGGAGCTTCACGATGTGGGCCTTCTGGGTGGGCGAGCAGCGGCAGCACACCACGGCGGGGCACTGGCAGGCGAGCTCCACCAGCTCATGCTCATAGTACCGCAGGCACACCTGGAACAAGGCCCGTGGTGCGGGGTCACTGCACGCTGCGCTGCCCTCTCTCTGTTCCCACTGCATCGTCACCACTGTGGGGGACAGCCCCCAGGCTCAGAGGGGCGCTCGAGCCATGAGCCCTCACCTACCCGCAGGGAATGTGACACAGCGGGTAGAGAGGGACAGATGCGCAGAAAGACGGCCTCACCTCCAGGGAGTCCCCAGAGATGACCAGGGCACAGTCGTGCTTCCTCCGAAAGGCGTTCAGCTCCAAGTGGGCCTCCCCTCGGTTGGTCACCTGCACGAGCAGGGGAGGGGCCCAGACTGCAGCGTGGCTGCAGTCATGGCGCCCACACAGCCCCCACAAAGGAGCTGCTGCCTGAACCTAAGGGGCTCCCCTCTCCTCCCCGGGAGCCCTGCAGAAGCAGCTTCCCCATCTCGGTGCTGGGGGACGACTCCTGACTTGGCTCTCACCACCTTCTGACGGCAGCCACGGGCAGCGAGGCTCCGCATTTCAGTGACAGTGACCAGGGACGGTGGCTTGTCAAGGACCTGACTCAGGCACCTGGGAGCTAATGGCTGCCCGGCCTGTGTGGGGTCAGCGGCTTCTGTCAGTTTAGTCCCCCCAGACCTTGGGCCAGCACTAAGGAAATGTCTGTGACGCCTGTCCATAGGGACGCTCTGTGCAGCCCCAGCCCAGGGAGCCAAGGGCAAGGCTTTCTGCCAGATGCCTGGCATGACAGCCTTGTGCCCATGCTCATGAAGCCGCTTCCTGTCGGTGCTGCAGGTCTCTGCCTACTCCGTTAGCTCACGCCAATACATGTGGAGGGCAAAATGATTTAAAAGAGTAAAATCCAGTTATAACGTGGAAATGTTATTAATTTCAGAATGAAAACATTTCAGAAGCCAATACATTGGTATTTGACATTCTTTCTGTGGAGATTTTATGGGGCATGAAAGAAATGATATATTACAGAACTGAAATAAATTAAAAGTTTCATGTAGCCCAAATTAATCTCAGGCTCATCTTTCAATAGGTAGGCTTTATTGTGGAAATTTTAATTTGTGGTGCTATAACACTGAAAAGTCAACAAAAATTGATCTGAAGTTTTATCAGAATCATTAATAATTTAATTGCAAATAGTAGTCTGCAGGGCCTAATTTGCGATTCTGATGCTTTGAAATAAACTGCATTTACATGTAAATTAAATTCAAATAACCATTTCTGTAGGTGCAGGCGCTGCGTTCTGAACAGATATGCCATGTCTGTCACCCGCCATCAATCAAGACCCCAGGAACTTTTTTTGTTTGAACTGAATTCAGTCATAACTAATACATACAGTAAACACACAAATTCAAATCGTTTCTGTTCATTTCCTTTGAGCTAATTAAGGAAGAGCACTGACTCTGGAGGCGGTGGCAGTCAAACACCCCCCACCCCGGTACTGGGAGCTGGTGCAACAGGCAGCCTGGACCCGCCGTGACGGGCCCCATGGAGATGGTGTCGTGTCATCAGTGCACACTGTCCAGACGGAAGCGAGGTCTGCAGTGCGTTTACTTTAAAGCAGGTATTTAGTTGTATAACTAACCCTAATAGTACAGCAGAAAAGGACTTTTATGTTTAGAAAGATGCTGTTTTCCATCAAAAAGCAGCTTTTGATCACAGTTAATGTAATTAATAAAAATCTGTTTTTAATGTTTCTATAAATTAAGAAAGTTAAAATATTTTTCTTTTAAAACTGATATTTGTAATTGATAAGTAACGGCACATACATTCTCACAGAACCAGCAGATGTAAGTACTAGAGAAAACATTTCGACACAGACTTACAGGTCTGAAGACGTGAATGTCCTGTGCTCTGGACACCAGGTGGGAGCTCTTGGCGATGCAGGTGGCTGTTTCGAGTTTATCGCCCGTCAGCATCCATATCTAGGACATAGTTCACACTGGTGAACGTCAACACCAGTAGTTACATGCTCGTCTCTTAAAAGTGTTTCCCTGCATGGACATTTGCACCCGTACAATCACAGTGTCTCTGTCCACGCTGTCTGAAATGTGGCGGCAGCCCTGTGTCCATCAAGGAGCATGGCAAGCAAAGGCAGCACATGTGCAGAGCGATGTGGATGGCCCTGAGGGTCTGTGCTGAGTGAGATGGCCAGTCTCACAGAGCAAGCTGTCTGTGTTACTGGCGCGAGGTCCCTGGAGCCGTCAGACTCCTAGGGACAGGAAGCAGACGGTGGGTGCCAGGAATCTTGGTTTCCTGGGGACAGTGTCGATGTGCAGGATGAAGAGTTGTGCAGGTGACGCTGGTGAGGCTGCAGGACTGTAATGCTGTGTGAATGACAGCTGAGGTGGTGTGTCCTGTGTCCACCACAGTGACAGCCTGCGCACTCGCTTCGCTTAAACAAGCAGCAGCCAAGTGATGTTTATTTAGGTTCGGAGCTGCTCTGGGGGCAGGGATCGCACGGCTGCAGCTGGTGAGGACACCATGCACATCAAAGGCAGTGTGCACCCAGCCTCGCACACTGCCCGCACAGGTCTGGGCAGCATATGATCACTGGCCCAGAGCAGGAGGAGCCTGAAGACCCCATGCCAGTGGGCTGGTTTGTAGCTGGAGACCGAGGCTCAGAATGAGTGAGCAGGTGCAGTGAAACTGAACGTTGTTATCAAATAAGACATCAAATTGCACTAGTTTTACCTTAAATCACACATACTATGTATATAAATATCTCTAGAGTAAAAAGAGAGCAAACAGGACATTAAATGTAGAACTGGATGGTTTCAGTATGTTTTTATAACAGCAATAAACTTCCAATGACTTCTCATCTGGTGCTCAGATGTCTCATGCCCTTCTGGAAGCAGGAAGTGTGCTGACTGGGTGGGCTGCAGCTCAGTGCCCGAGAGCCAGAGCTCAAACTTCACACTTTTGTGTTCACTGCTGAGCCTGCATGCACCCAAGACTCTAGAATGACAGCCCCAGAGGACGACAAACGCTAAGGGCCTGCGTGCTGTCCAGCAAGAGCTGACGTGCTGGAGTGGCACCTCGGTGTCGGGGCATCTGAAATCGGGCCCTGCCTCATGTGCAGGGAGTGAAGGGGGTTCCCTGCAACCAGGAATGTAGGGGAGAGAGAAGTCCAGGAGCTGACAGACCCCCACTTGACACAGGAGCACACGCTGCTCTAACCTGACAGTCCACAGCGAGGAGACACTCAATCTGTGGAAAGTCACAGGAACGAGAAGGGCACCCACTGGCAGCACTCACATTCCTGCACCAACAGGCAGGTTTAGATCATTTCAACCTCTGTGTCTGAATGGCTCTCCAGACTCTGACATCCTTGCCAGCACACGCGTGCACTGTCCCTGCGCGTGACCACTGACCACGCCTAGCCGCGCACAACCAGCCTGCTCTCCCTGCAGCCTTTGAGCCCACACTGCCCAGCACCCACCCTCCTCAAGCAGCGGTGCTGCTCTTGTTCCTGCCCATGGCAGCCGCCAGGGTGTTCCCACCACTCGGGCGCGTCCGGCGCCAGCAGGAGCAGCTGGGAGAAAGCACCTCCCTGGCACTGAGTGCACACCAGGCAGAGCCAGCGTCGCATGTGCGATAGGAAGGCACGCCGTGAGGACAGACCCGACACGCCGAGGACAGGAAAAGCCCTGCTCCTCTGCTCTCGGCTCTAAGCGGCGGTACCTTGATCCCTGCGTTGCGCAGCATCTCCAGGGTGGGCCGCACACCCGCCTGCAGCCGGTCCTCCACGCCCGTCAGGCACAGCAGCTGCATCTCCCGCTCCAGGCTCTCCACCACGGCGGCCACTTTCAGTGCCCGGTCGTGCACGCTCAGCTTGGCCTGCGTGTAGCGGCTCTGTAGACACAGGCGGGGCCGTGCTCGCCACCTCAAGGACCGAGTGAGGACATGAACTCACCCGGGGGGAAAACCCTCCCCTCACTCCTGGCAGACAGTGGGCGGGGGCCACACAGGGTGTAGGGGGGACTAAGGCCTGTTCTTCTGGGCCAGGGCCACACAACCTCAGTGACACACACACGCGGGAAGCACTCGTTTTCACAGGAGGACCAGAGGTGGAGCCAGGCCCCGCCGGCTCACCTCGAAGTCCTCGTACTGCTCTTCTGTGAGCGCCCTCTTTGCGACCACGAGGGTGCGCAAGCCTTCACGGGCCATGTTTCCACACTGGAAAAGAAGACACAGGTCACAGGGGCCCCTGCCAGGCCAGTGCCACGTCTGTGCTGTGAGCGCTCCCTCTGCACGTCCGTCCCTGCCCCAGCTCTTGAGTGTCCCATGTCCCGGGTGGGAGCTGACGGTGCCGGTCTACCCAGTCCTCCAGGCACTGCTCGCCAGTCCACACACTGTCCCCTCAGCCCACATGGTGCTCTTGCTCTTCTGAGGTCTGAGGACAAGAAGCAGGGCACACATGGGGCTGGCACCACAGGGCAGCTCTCTAGGTGACAAGCACAAAGTCAGAAGTGGTATTGTGAGCATGTAAACCACACGGCTCTCCACAGGGGCCCCAGCTGCATGGCGCAGCGGGGAGGCTGGTGGCCAAAGCTGGGGGAGGAGAGCCCCCCGGGACGGGGTGAGGAGCAGTATCGCAGAGTAACATGCTTTTTACGAAAAATAAAGTTTAAGCCATGAGGTGATGAACACTAAGCTAGTCTACTCTGCATGACCTATTTGAAAGTCACCTGCTGATACATCAAGAAGAGCCGGGCTCGTCCAGGTCCCTGCCTCCTGGGCCCCTGCTGCCAAAGGCCCCTCCCCTGATCACTGACCCCCTCAACTCTCAAACCTTGAGGAACTGCTTCAAACTTCAACTATGTTTTGAAAGCTCCAAACTCCAGTGGCCTGTCCAGCCTGTCTGGGGCATCTGTGCTCACAGAGACCATGGTGACCACTTCACCTCGGAACCCGAGGCCACTCTGGCCCCGCAGGCACCCCCGCCTGTGTCTATGCCGTGCAATGGCCTTTTGGGAAGAGATTTAGCAAAGGTGGTGCCAGGATGCCAACATGTTCTGCTGCCTTGACACCAGGGAGAGAGCAGGGTCTTCTGAAGGTCCTGTTAGTAATACTGAGGGGTACAGGACACTGTGTCATGGCCAGAGAACAACCAGTTGACAGTAGCATCACAGCACATCTGAAAGCACAAAGTGACCGTGTGACGATGCCTGTAAGTGGGCTCGTCACCAGCAACGACCTTGCTACTGAAAAGAAAGGTGACATTGGTGATGGCGTGTGGGGGAATGGACACACAGTGCTGGCAGGGCAGGAGGGGAGGTTGGTGCCCTTGCTGCGGCTGCCCACAGGGATGCCAGTCTGCACCCCAGCCCCTGGGGGGGACCGTGACTTTTTGAGTGTCTGACCTTCTGTGCATCAGAATTAGAGTGAAATCCCGCACCGCTCAGGGACCAGCGTGCAGGCTTGCTGATGAACTGTCCAGACACAGTGCACCCAAGCTTGCACCCTGTGGGTCACAGGCAGAGACCCTATCATCTTCCACTGTTCCTTCAGGGCAAAGCCAGAGTTTGCAGATAACCTCACCTCCCTCTCCATCCCTGCCTCCAGCAGAGCCCATCACATGTTTGGTGATAAGACGCTGGAATCTGCAGGCAGACACAAAGTGTCAACCACTCGGGCTTGCTGATGCTCCTGCTCAGGTGGTTGGGTGGACCGGTTTTGATGCTCACAGTCACACACACAGCTGAGACATGGCAGGGAGCTGATGGAGGGTCCTGGCTCGGGGACAGGGCCCCAAGGGACAGTGTGTGCATCTCACTGCGTTTCACATTCCCCTGTCCTAAATTCTAGGTCCTGTCTCAGTGCCCACAGGAGGTCCGGGGTGGGCGGCAGCGACTGCCACTGCATCACACCCTTGAGTCTGCAGACTCACGTCACAGGTGCACTGAAACTGCCCTTTCCTCACACAACAGTGGAAAGTGCTACAGCCTTTATTATTATTATTATTTTTTAAATATTCGGAGTATACCAGTTTATGACCAAGACTCCAACATGGGGCTTGTATGAGACAGGAGTCTGGGTCGCCCCCGGGGACCACCCCAAGCGCCGGCTGCTCTCCCAGAGCCAGCGCTCGGGCTACAATAGCATCACAACAAAGACGGGGTGGAGGTCAGGGGTGTCTATGAGGAGGACTGCAATGTGGAGGAAATAGATGGACAAAGGATCATTAATAAAGTTATCTTTGTGAAAGACAATCTGACATTATCTGTCTGTTGTAAGACATTTATTGATTTGACCTCATAAAGCTAAATAAATTAAACAAGTATTTTATAATTAATTGCACATCATTATGACCAAAACTAATTTTTATGGCATTTTACTAGGTCTTCAGGGAGTTTAATTTATTCATGTCCCTGATTAAATCCCAGTGCCTGAGGAGCTATTGATTCATATTGCCAATACCATCGTGGGGGGTGTGGCCCCACATTGACAGGGCATCGCGGCATTGTGGTGGGGGAGATACCAGGGGAGTGGCAATGTGCACACACTGAAAGGCTCGCGTTTATCCCTGCAGTGCGTTAGTGCTACCTTGAAGTCAGCTTCTTAATGCAGACACATAAACAAATAACACATCACAAGGCTAAAACAAATCTTATTTGTGTAGGAAGAAGTTGATGAAATAGAGCATTGGTTATGTTTGTATCTTTCTATTTTTAAAATAAATCCTAAATACAAATTAGAATTTGATTAAAATTCTAATTAAAATTTTCTTGCAAATGGTCTAGGTTACAAATGACTATTTAACGTATTACAACACGGCTCTGGCTATGTGATGATTTCAGAACACTGTAACGAGTGACTAGTAAAGCCCCCCCTTCCCATGAGCACGACAAACACTCCCCAGAGGACTGCGGCGGCGGCCCGCACCCCCCACACCCCACAGCGGCATGTGTGCGGAGAGGGAGCTGTGCTCACTGAGTGGTGCCCTGCTCCTGCCCTGAGGGGAAAGGGGCTGGCCTCACTCGGAACAACCTGAAGGCAGCACCGTTCTGGCACACGTGGTGTCGGCTTTGCAATCGGGCACCACCCTTCACTCCCAGACATCTGGCTCTACTAGCTTGGGCGCTGGTCTCGGTCTGCTTGGTGGTCTATGAGCACGTGGGCACCCCGCGCAGCAGGTACCTCCTCCTCCAGCCAGTCGTTGTACTGGACGATGGTGGACATGACGGCATCGGCACCCTTCATGTAGAAGGTGATCTCTGCGCTGGACTCGTCCTGCCAGAGAGAACAGACTGGCGCGTCAGCCAAGTGGCGGCCCTCCCAGCTCCTGCAACACTCTGGGGACAAGTCCTCTGCCTGAGCTGCCCCCACACCGTCCTGTGCAGGCTCCGTGCTCCTGGTGCGTGGGCAGCAGAGGATGAGAACACAGGGGCAGATCATGGGATGCTGTGCTCTTCTCTAAACACAGCCTGTTGCTGGGTGTCTGCCTGGACTGTGAGGTAAACATGGATTCCCTCAACTTTGCAGGGTTTGGTTAAATAAGCTTCCTTGTTTAGCCAACTTCTAATACATAGTTTTGTCATCTGTTAAAACACTGACTAGGGTTTGTTTCAGCAACTTTGTGGTCATAAGTCATTCTTACATTATAGCCTTCAGCACTCTACTGCTGCTAACACCAGACAGATAAGGAAGCAACATCTTCATGAGTGGGGAGCTGGGAGTTGCCATCCCCCCACCAGGGCCACATGAGCTCCCCGCGTGTCACTGGTGCAGAAAGCCCTGTGCGGGGACGAGCGGCACCTACCCTGACGATGACGCCCATGCGCTTGCTCTCTGACGTGAAGGGGAACGTCTGCAGGACACAGAAAGTCAGGATCTGGCCGCTCGGCGCCCTCAGCTGTATGGACATGAGGTCTCGGTTGACCAGGGTGAGGCCCACGCTCTCTGTCCACTGCACCAGGGCCACCTGGGGGATACCAGTGAGAGGTGAAGCCACTGGCTTCCCAGGGAGGGAACAGGCTAGTGGTCACAAAGCAGCCAAGAGATGACCAATTCACACACCTACTGCATCAAGAGCCCTGTGGGGTTTTACGGGGGCACCCAGCATTCCCCTGCAATAATGCCTCGATGGGCCAGCAGTAGGCAACATGACAGGGCCCCTGGTCTCACTTTTGAAGGCAAAGGCCACGGCTGACTAACCCTAGTTTACCAGCTACCTGGAGCCAGGGTCCAGCAGACACATGTTGCTGTGCTGTAAGAGACTTTTGCATCTGTGCACACAGTGACTATGGCTGATAAGTGTTTTGTAATGCCTCTGACTCTGTATCAGTGTGACATGAACTGAGAAGTACCAACCCCTCATCTCCCTTTGTGTGGAAGGGACGGAACAGACTGGTGTTACTTCCTTTGAAAGTTTTGGTAGGACTCAGCACTCAGGCCACTTGGGCTGGAGATTCTTGGTGGGAAGGGTGGACATAGGACTTAAGATACCTCCGGGATATATCAGTGACTGTCAGGTAGCTGGCCAGGGGGAATATCTGAAATCACAGATATACTATATATATAAACATATGGCCCTATTCCCATTTGATGGGTAAACCCATGTCTGAAGTGGCTAAGCTAGACATGCTATGTGCAGGCTGTGGACACTAGGGACAGGCTGGGAACTTGCGACTCCTAGAGAAAATGAACAACTGACCATTCGTTGTCAGAAACGATGACCAGGCATGAGCAGCTCCATACTGTGACCCAACAGGATACCCCCTCACCACACTGGCAGGAACCACCACAAACACCAGGATGGCATGCACGTCACAACAGCACCTCACAGACCCTTAAGGACTTAGGACAAATCCCCAGCGCTCCAGTTAGCAGCATGGAAACCCGTCTGCTCACACGTTTCTGGGAAAGAGCTGCCCTGCTGTGGGAGGCTGACATGAGGACCTGCTAGTGGGGGCACTGCACAATGTGGACCGTCCACCACGAGGACAGTGTGCCTGATGGGGTGCGCTCCCCTCATGCCCGGCCCACACGGGGCCACAGATGCTCAGCACGTGTGGTGCAGGGCTGGTGCAGAACCTGCACCGTTCAGTCTCCCAACCTAATCACCATACTGAAAATTTCATCATTTCTGTTTTCTGTAGGTTTTAAAAGTTATTTAGTAACTGGAAATTTAATCTGCAGACCTGATGACTCATTTGGAGATAAGAAAAAGACTAAATGATAAGGCTGGTGATGACAGTCCCAAATGTCAACAGATTTTCTAAAATCTGACTTGGGCATGCACCAATTATGAAATCAGAAAGCTCTCTGGTTCTCCTGGGCTCTCTGTGACGAATGCTTGGTGTTCCAAAACATCAGGAGCCAAGGCGCGCATGTACGAGGCCTCACATGCCACAGGTGTTCCAGCCTGTCACTAAGCATGCATTGCACACCATCACAAAGTTCCCTATTCACCCCAGAAGAACTCACACTCACGTCTGTGGGCCCCATGAAACCCCCACCAACATGGCTCTGCACCCCACAGGAGGACACGGAGAAACGTAAGCCTCTGAAAGGCAACTGACCTCATCAGGGCTGGAGGCCTGGTAGGTGCGGTTCTCATCGCTGAAGTCTTGGTCCACCTCGGCATACTCGGTTTCCCCAGTCACATCGGTGCGGGACTCATACACGGGTGTCACGTTGTGGCACAGGGCGACGGCCTTCACCGCTTCGTGGACCCGACTGCTGACACTCTTCCTGACTTTGGGGCCTGAGGCCTGGGCTTTTCTGGGTGGTGTGGAGCTGTGCCCACTGGCCTGAGACTGCAGCTGTGGACAGGGAGGGCACGGAGCTGAGACGGAGCAGAGCTAACACTGCACTTGTGCTGTTCTATGCACTCCTCCATGGGGCAGGCCGGAGAGAGAAGAGGCCGCCTGCCCCGGCCCCGAGGGCCTCCGGCATCACACCTGCTGGGAGGGTCGGTGTTCATCCAACCGCTGCAGAGGGCTTCAGTATTTCCCAGGTGTGCAGTGCACCAAGGTATCTGCTGTCTTCCTGTCACTAGAGTCACTCTACCTGTGGCGTTGTTTTGCTGAGTGTTTTACAGCTCCTGTGCATTTGCTACTAGGAGCAGAGTAAGGCTGAGGACAGAACAGGACAGAGTACAGCCCTCACGGCCTCTCACTGTTCTCTGCAAATGCTCCATATAAATGGTGTAAACCTTTGCTAAGTAACCACAACCCAACCAGCTTGCTTTTGTGCATGTGTGAGTGTGCAAACAGGACACGTAGTGCACACGTACACACACCAGGCTGCTTTCACTTGACAGCACCTCAGAAGTCGTGTGCCCACAGGACCTGCGGGAGGGGCTCCTGTGGAATGAGGAGCGGCAGCCACACCGAGCTCTGCCAGGTGCACGTCAGTCCCGTATCTGCAGGTCCAGGCGGATGCAAAGGGCCACCTGCTGGACCCCATGGGAGCCCCGCTAAGCACTGAGCCAAGGCCACCCTGAGGAGCTCTGTGCACTCCTGGACCTGACACATCTCAGAGCGCTACCACATTGTGAGGGTTCTGCAGGAAGCCTGCCTGGCAGAGCAGGACGACTCCTGACAAACAGCCTGAGTAGCACTTCCATCTGGTGCTGGCTCCACCCCTCTGGTCAGTGACTTCTGGTCATAGGACGGGTGAAGGCAGCACGCCTGTCGGGGATAGAGCTACGGTCTGCACACCCTCCCTGACCGTGACACGCCCGGGGCTGACACGGCTTCCAGCAGAGGCCTGACCGTCAGGACTCCAGTGGACTCAGTGGCAGGCTCGCTGCCCACGTGACAGGCACAGCTGTCACCGCCCAGGCGCACAGTCCTTCACAGGTCCCATGGGGCCCAGTGAAAAATCGAGATTTAGGTAATATGAAAAAGAAATAGTCATCATCTGGTAGATACAGACTATACGTCACAGGTGTGTGTGTGTGTAGGGGGGGCTTGAGGGCGTCAGCAAAGGCATGGAGTAGCTGGGGTGGCTGCAGCTGCCAAGGACAGCGATGGCCCACTGGGCTCCAGACACTAGGGTTCTACTTTATTGAAAACATGAAAACCAAAAGTGTCCGAGAAAGTCTCGTCAACAAGGAAGAAAACAAGAAAACTGGAGGGTTAGGGAGCACATGAAGCAGTCCACTTAGCAGTCTCAGCACACGATCTTAACTCATTCTGACAAAATGTTCACTGAGACAATCTGAGTGACTTAAGGCCACTATGACTCTACAGCATAGAAAGGCTTATTAGTCCCAAACATGTGTCTTGATTTATGAACTGGAGCTGACAAGGAGAGGAACGCATTGCTTCAGGACAACCGCCACTCACCTGAGTGTAGGAGCTCCGGACGTGACTCTGGATCTCGTCCATCGTGTCTGTGCCATAGGACACGGAGCCCAAGTGCAGCCGCTTGAACACCATCTCATTCTGGGTGAGCGTTCCTGTGGCAGGGGGGCGACAACAGCACGTCATGCACCCTGGGGCTCATCGTGGCTGGGACCCACCCTCTGAACCGCCTCTGCCACCACACAGCCTCTGAACATGCTGTTTGCCACTCTTTCCGCTTTACTAGTGAGAACACAAGTTTCTCCCTAGCAGCTAAGTTCCCTTTTCAATGGCTTTAATACTGTGCCAGGTCCAGCTCTCTGGGGATGTCTAGTCTCCACCTTCCCATGCAGACCCGCTGTCCGGGACAGAGGCAGTGCCTGCCTGTTCTGAAGGAGGCAGGCACAGAACTACTGCAGCATGGGTTACAGCTTCGTGTCACACCACAGAGCATCGCCCGGCCAAGACAGCGAGCTCCGAGTTAGTGTGTCTGTCAGGCTCCTGTCTGAAATGGAGCATTCTTAACTGAACAGGATAGATGTGTGCAGCCCTGGAAAAAGAAAAAGGAGCCCAGTGCAGAGAGGGCCCCTTGCGGACAAGGAGTGTCCAAGCAGCAAGTGGTCAGTCCCTGGCACTGCCAGTCAGTGAGGCCAGCCACGAATGGGGCTGAGGTGCACGAGGAAGGCAGTGAGGGGTGCGTGCACAGGTCAGCTATCTGAGCAGCATTCAGAACACGCAAAACCCAGAAACAGCTATAATGTCCATCACCCAATAAAGTGTGGTACGTCCACACAATGGAATATCATTCAGCAATAAAAAGGGATGAAGCCTGGACACCCACACAATGCAAAGACCCTTGAAAGAGTTATGCTGAGTGAAAGAAGCCACTCACAGGAAAGTCCAATTGGCAAATCTGCGGAGGCAGGAAGTAGACCAGGGGCTGCCTAGGGTTGGTGGGGGGGGGGGTGCAGGAGGCTTTGCAGAGTGATGAAAACTTTCTAAATCTTCACTGTGGTGACGTGTCCAATGGTTATGCCAAATGTTGAGAGAACAATACATCCTATACATTTGTCATTTCAATCAAACACTGTGTAGTAATTGTTGCATCTTCTAAGATTTCTAACTTGCTAATAAATCATGTCTTAAGCCATTTAAAACTGATACAAACAAGTGGTTAACATTTCTCATTGAATTAACATTGGCCGTTAAGTATTTGTCTGTTATTCTACCATTTGAACACCTGGAACCATATCTTGTTGGGTTGAAGACACGGACATACTTATGCAAACATGATTTTAGGTTGAATGACATATACGATGTAATTTCTCACACTGTAAGGTGAATCCTGAAAATATTTTTTTTAAATTCCAAGGAAGTTGTGACTGCACAGCTACCTCTGGACGTGGAGGGGAGGGTCCTTGCTGGGGCCCACGCCCGTGTCTCCGGGACACAGCCTGCGTGCTGAGACGGACCAGCTACCGGAGGAGTCAGTGAAGCCCGCTTATGTTACATATCTTATCTTCCTGATTTCAACTGAATGACAGTTTCTACAATTTCTGTCGTCTTAACATAGAAGTAGCCAGTCTGTCTCGAGTGTGAGACCTGACAAAGGGGCAGCACTGACAGCCAGAAAGGCTGAGCCACCAGGTCAGAGCACCCAGTGACCTGGTCACAACGGTGGCTCCGTGGGCAGAAAGTGTCATTTGCAAAGGTTTGTGATTCCTGAAACAAAAAAGCTGTAGTTCCTTAATAAAGCAGTTTTTTGGACTACATGAGCAAAGCAGGCACAGAGGACATTAATTTCTATGGAGAAGTCCTGCAGGCATCATTCTCAGGGTGGTGACAGACGTGACTCAGCCATGCAGAGGAACTGCAGACAGTGCTGTCCTGTGACAAACAAGTACCTCTACTCTGCAGAAGCCTCTACAGAGGAGCTACAGCAGTTATACAGAACAAAACACCACTGACAGGATGGAGAAAATTCACAACACAGAAATGTAACAGCTTTCTAGGAACCTGATACTTTGTTGATTCTGATACGGTGTATGTTAGAAGATGAAGAGTAGCCATGTGTCAGTTTTCAACAGCAGAGTCTGAGAAATTCTAAATATAAACCCATTCTGTTGTTCCCCCCGCCCAGGTCACCCCGTGGCAAACATACAAGAGGGGTACCTGTCTTGTCTGTCAGTAGGTACACCAAGCGGCCCAGCTCCTCTGGGATGGTGCTGGTCCGGACGACAGTGCCAGGAATGTGCTCGTCCCTCATCATCATCCATCCATACGCGGCTTTGCCCATGTCCAAGTTCACTCGCAAACTGCCAAATGAAACCACTGCCATGGTTAGTGGGACCCAAACCTGTGAATATGCCCACTCATGGTTCCCATGTGCATCTACACACACCATCTTTAATTTTACAGGAAATAAGCAGCATTGAATTTTAAACTTTAAGCCAACAAAGCTTTGTACAACCCAGAGCATGTCTGCAGTAACCGTGTAGTGGGTCACTCAGGCTGTCCTGAAAAGGTAGGCTGTTATGAGGGACATGCAGTCAGCTGCCACACTGCCCCACGGGGAATGATCATTTGAAACAGGTCTCATTTTTTTTTTTTAATAAATTTTTATTAATGGTAACGGGATGACATTAATAAATCAGGGTACATATATTCAAAGAAAACATGTCTAGGTTATTTTGTCATTAAATTATGTTGCGTACCCCTCGCCCAAAGTCAGATTGTCCTCCGCCACCCTCTATCTAGTTCTCTGTGCCCCTCCCCCTCCCCTAAAGTTTTTTTTTTTTAAATTTAATTTTATTTTTTTAATTTATTTTTTTTTAGTTTATTCATTTTTAGAGAGAAGAGAGAGAGGAGAGAGAGAGACAGGGGGAGGAGCTGGAAGCATCAACTCCCATATGTGCCTTGACCAGGCAAGCCCAGGTTTTCGAACCGGCAACCTCAGCATTTCCAGGTCGACGCTTTATCCACTGCGCCACCACAGGTCAGGCCCAGGTCTCATTTTTAAAAGAGCTTCTGAGCCACACAGCTGCTGAGCCAGGTCATGTGACCATGGCGACAAGGAACAGACAGCTGGCGGATGGGAGGAAAGTGCAGAAAGTAGCAGCAGGGAGGACCGGACAGGCTGGCCAGGGCTGTGCGGACCTGGACTGTATGGTCAGCCCTGCGACCAAGCCCAGGACTCCAAGCACACTGGGAGTGAGCGAGCATTTCTATAAGTAACAGGTGCATTCTCAGCACGTGTGTATAAATCTTACAAGTTGCACCACCAGACGGAAATGTGCAGAACTTGCCTGGGGGACTCAGGCTGCTGTGCAAGGCCACTGCAGAAGTGCTTCCCCCCCATCCCGCTCCTTGTCTATGAGGCCCAGAAGCCCAATCTGGCCACAGCGTGACCCCATGTCCCCGCTGTGCACATCTGTCACCCTGGTGTCCCCACACTCTTCACCTTACACGTGCGCTTCCTCGCTAGCCAATTTTCCCATGTCATTCCCTCTGGTCATGAAGGACTGACAGTTACAGAGTGGTAAAGATTTACTACTTCACACAACACTGTGGCATAAATACAAACACCCTGCAAAGACTGAAGAGGGTATGGCGGTGAACTTGGGCTAATGAGTCAAGGAGAACCACAAATAGGAAGCTCATGGTCAGACAACGGGGAGCACCTTCAACTATAAAACCAGAGACCATGTGGGAGGAAGGGAGAAAGGCCATTTGACTCACACTGTGACGGTTTGCTTTTTAATGTTAAAAATTTCAGAAGCTCTGACTTCAAACACTAAGTTGAGAGTAATCATATTTAACTTTCCAGTAATGTTTTAATTTTATAGAATTACATAGATAACATAGACCTCAATTCAACTTGTACTTTATAATGACATTTGTGAACAAAAAAGTATAGTAAGCCTACTACTACTCTGAGAATTAGAGGAACAGATTATAAAGTTCTAGATACCAGATATATTTTCCAGGCATTATATTGTTAACTTACCAACTGTGAAATTGTTATCCAGGGACCTGACCCAAATAACAGAAAAGTCACCTATAATTTTCCACGGTAACTGAACCAGAGGCAGTTCTTACCTTTACTCTTACATTGAAAGAAAAAACAAAATAAACTATCCTAAAAAACTGGTGTGGTAAGAAATGTTTGCTGAGGACTGCGTATGACCCCGCTGTTCGCTGTGGTGAGACAGCACAGGTTACTTCAGAACGAGCTCGTGTGGTTGGTGGCACGCTCTTGCCCATACAGTCTCATCTTCCATCTGTAAAAATGTCTGAGGGGTGACTGGACCCTGAGTAAACCCAAGGTGTACTTCCCTAAAATGTGTGGTGCCATCCCACTGAGACTCATGCTGCCTGCTGTGTCCATATGCTCATCTGCTACAATTAAATCTGTGGCACTTGTCACAACCAGGTGAGCCAACCCTGGGGCAGCCACGCCCCTCAGGAAGAGCCTACCTGAGATGGCTCACATGCATCCTAGGTAATGGGACTTATTTTTAGATCCTAATCTGAGCAAAAGAATGAATCTGTCATTTTAATGAGTTTTATCAAAAGTAGTCAAAACTACCTGACCAGGCGGTGGCGCAGTGGATAGAGCGTCGGACTGGGATGTGGAAGGACCCAGGTTCGAGACCCTGAGCTCACCAGCTTGAGTGCAGGCTCATCTGGCTTGAGCAAAAAAAAAGATCACCAGCTTGGATCTAAGGTCGCTGGCTTGAGCAAGGGGTTACTGGGCCTGCTGAAGGCCCACAGTCAAGGCACATATGAGAAAGCAATCAATGAACTAAAGCGTCGCAACGAAAAACTGATGATTGATGCTTCTCATCTCTCTCCATTCCTGACTGTCCCTATCTATCCCCCCCCCGTCAAAAAAATAAAAATAAATAAGTCAAAACCTTTTTCTGTAAGTTATCATTTAATGGAAATGGCACAGATGCCATTTTATCTCAATTTCCCCAGACATTTTCCATTCTGTGGTATCTTTAAAATTTTCAAGACATACCATGGATGGCAGGGATGATACCAGAGTGTTTTCATGGGTGAGTTCACCCAGTGCTACGCGCTGTGAAGGGAACAGTCAGGTCTGTTACTAGTTTGAAACTCTTCCCGGGGTTCTGACTAGTAACTGACCTAAGATTTGTCACAAATACCTTTAAATAAATATATACACAATAGCGGTTAATGTTCATACCATTTTTTTTACCTGTGACAAACATATTTAAACAAATTTTTTTTCTCAGTGAGAAGGAAACTTTTCTACATTGGTGACAGGTGTGCCCCACCATCAGCCTAGACAGCGGAGGGAAAGGGTCCCTGCAATGCACCTTCCCAGATTTCTCTCAGGCTGCTTCCCCAGCTGCATTGGGAGAAAGACAGACAACTGAGTTTCACAGGTATGACTGTGTGGACTCTCTATTTCCAACCTCACTGGCTCCATGATCTTGGTCTAAGGACAGCGTGATCCTCCTCTAATAAAATGCCACATGCCAGCAAGGCCACGGTGGGAACAGCAGGGATGTGTGAATGTGGGTGGCACTGGTCTCAACAGCTCAAGAAGCCTGTGTGAAAAGTGCCCTTAGCGATGCTGGATGGGCCCGTGGTGGGGTGCAGGGCGCAGAGGTGCGGGTGGACGGAGCTGGGAGGAAGGTGGGTATGTACCAAGTACGCCAGCAGCCCGTCTGATTAGTGTCCCCTGCCTGCCATGCCAATGAGGATAAACAAAATGTGATCTCGGGTGCCGAGCAACAGGAGGTCCAGGAAGGAATGGAAAGTTCTGATGCCCACTGTCAAGTTTCTGAGTGGTGATGGGAGGACTGGGTGGTTTAGAAAAAATAAACCAGGTGTCTGTGTTCACAGTGGACTGAACCAAAGAAAGCCGGAGGCTGAAGGGCAGTCATTGTGCTTGGGGCTCTGTGCTGGGCCCGAGAACATGGCCACCTCTCCCGGACAGTCAGGATGCCTGTGAACTCCGGAGGGTCTCCCGGGAGAGCCGCTCCTGCCTGTGTTTGCACCGATGTCAGTCCGTCTTCTCAGGATCTGCCAGTCACACAGGACTCCCGACACTCAGAACCATTTCGGGCGTGCACAGGCTGGGCATCAGCCGCACCTGAGTAGGGCCTGGTGTGTGCACGTGCTCATGTCCAACATTCTGTATCACACAGTACAAACGTCCACTTACTGCATGGGGCCACATATCTGTCATTCATGTGACTGGGACAAATACTCTTATTAAAAGGCTAACACTTCTCTTAGTTTATAAATAAATAAAAATACTAATTATGTGTATGCGATTTAAGAGATATAACTTAAAGTGTCTCCAAAAGTCTAAGAGTAAAGAAACAACAAAGTAAACACGGCTAACCACCTCTTTTAATTAAAGACATTGATGATTAACTACTTACATCCCAACCTCAAATGAGATGGGCTATCATTTTGAAAAGTCGTTCACATTAGAAGACTGCCTTACTTAGTATTTGAGGTAACTTGACAGCTGTATCAGATGGTCTCTGAAATACAGATAACTTTAAAGTATCAGTAGATTGTACACAGGCCAAAGGGCACTGGGAATAAAGTCTACCAACAACTAAGAACGATTTTGCTGTATTCCCAGTGGCTTAAGATTATATTACCATACATTGATGTGAGGTAAAACACCAGACTTCTAGATTATTCTAACAACGCTGACATTACCCCCCCCCCCCCCCCCCCGGAAGGGTTCCTTCGGATTCAGTAGAGCTCACAGCTCATGGCTGCTTCCTCTGAAGGAAGTGCACGACTTCCTTCACACTGAGAAACAAATTTCAATAAACACATATTCAATCAAACTACACATTTATTTTATCTTAATTCTTCAACCTACCTTATGGGAATGATGTAGGAAAAGAGGAGGAGGAACCGAAAAAGATTGCGGTACCACGGTCCTACAAATCCTTGTAAGGTCACCATGACAACCGAGAGAGCAACCAATGCCAAAAACAGTGCTTTGGTCAGCTGGTTGAGTTCAAGGTCCAACAAACCAATCTGAAAGAAACACATGGGATTACGACATGAGCACAACGCCCCATATTACACACTGGACACACAGGAGTGTCAGCTCCATGCATCTGCTTTGTATCAGCTTTTCCTAGAATGGAATACAAAATGTGCCAACTCTGGTTTTCTCCTTGAAATGCCCCCTGGAGATGGACGTAGGCAGAACTTCTGAAAACGAGTCCTGCTCCCACAGTGTCCCCAGCCAGGAGCTGCTGAGAGCACATGCGTCTTAGAGTGTCCGGCCACACTCAGACGCTTCTCCATGCGATGATGTCATGAGCTCGCAGGGACAAACGAGACAGGAGAGTACAGGGAGCGCGGTCAGTTCTTCTGAGGGCAGAGGAGCATTTTCCATTGCATGTACTAGGTCAGGTATCGAGGCTCCATGCATTCCCTCTTACAGATTTTACTCAGATCCAGGCCCCCAAGAACAGGACAGTATGTCTGTCATCCCTGTCTGCCAAGAGCCTGTCTGAAAACAACTTCTCTTAAGAATAAAAGCTGTGATGAAACACTGTGTGCAAGTCCTATACTTCAGGGTCTCATAGTAAGAAACACCACATTCAGAGGTGGACTAAGGTTGGTTGAGGTCCCAGGCACAGAAGAAAATACTGGGCTCCTTGTCCTAAGAAAAAAGTGTAAAGTTGGGGTTTTGCGGGGCCCTTCAGAAGTCGGGGCCTAGGGCGTGCGCCCATTGTTAAATCCGCCTCCGACCACACTCTAATTCATCCTGTGGACCATTCACAAGCTGAGCAAAAGGTGAGTGACCATTATGTCAGCGAGAATCAGTTCAATGTCTGCTGTGTTGTGCGCAGGGTCTAGAAACAATGAGAACCTGCGAGCTGTACGCCTTTCCCTCTGCACACTGAGAGCACAGTGCTTGTGAGGGGGCATCGTCCAGGCTGAGCTGTGTCAGTGCCAATTAAACCTTCCCCATCATTTCCTCGTGGAAGGACAATGCAGCACAGTGTGTGCGGTGGTGGTGGTAGGGCACTGGGCTTTGGGGAAAGGCTGGAGAACCAGGTGGAGGGAGAAGTGAGGCCACACAGCAATACAGGGCGTCCAGTGGAGGCTGATCCGAAGGCTGGCCCTGCCAGCTGGCTGGGTAACCCAGGGCACGCGTTCAGGCGGGGTCACAACAGTGCCTTCCAATAGGACCCGGGTCATAGGAGACAGTGCACAGCTCCTGGGAGAAGGTGAGCCTCCTTGCATGTCGTCATCTTATCATCATCATTGTTAAAAACTTGGATGTGAATATCTGCTTACTAACTGTGTGACCTTGGGGAATGTCCTTATGCTTTTTTTTTTTGGTATTTTTCTGAAGTTGAAAACGGGGAGGCAGTCAGATTCCTCGCATGCGCCTGACCGGGATCCACCCAGCATGCCCACCAGGGGGCAATGCTCTGCTCATCTGGGGCGTTGCTCTGTTGCAACCAGGGCCATTCTAGCGCCCGAGGCAGAGGCCATGGAGCCATCCTCAGCGCCCGGGCCAACTTTGCTCCAATGGAGCCTTGGCTGCGGGAGGGGAAGAGAGAGACAGAGATGAAGGAGAGGGGGAGGGGTGGAGAAGCAGATGGGCACTTCTCCTGTGTGCCCTGGCTAGAAATCGAACCCGGGACTCCTTCCTTATGCTCTTTAAGTCTCACTTTCCTCGTCTGCAAACTGGTGCTACCAGAGGTCCCGGGGCCAGCCAGAGGCAGGGAGCCCACAGGTGCCTGACCTGGCTGTGCTCACGGGCCGGGCACATGTCTGAGCAGAGCTGCTTGCCCGTGACTCGTGGGACATGAATGGAACACTAAGTCTGTGTCAGGCCATCATCTGTCGGTCATCGGAGTTTCTCCTGAAGCTGGTACAAATTTTGAAAGACAATAATTGGAAAAGAAAACAGGACTGCCAAAACTTTGATAAAATAAATGATACTATAATTCTCAAATATAAAAGCTTGTGAATTTACTGAGTTAATTGTTAACTTGTTTTATTTTGCATTACTTTTTGAAACCCTGTGTTTGGTCAATCAATAAAAAGCTAGCCTTTTCCACATTTCATGTATTTAGTGTATATCTGTTTTGCATTAATATTTGCCACATGGCTTGAGCCCAAAGGTTGCTGGCTTGAGCCCAAAGGTCCCTGGCTTGAGCCCAAGGTCACTGGTTTGAGCAAGGGGTCACTCGGTCTGCTGTAGCCCTGGTCAAGGCACATATGAGAAAGCAATCAATGAACAATGAAGGTGTTGCAATAAAGAATTGTGCTTCTAATCTCTCTCTCCCTTCCTGTCTGTCCTATCTGTCCCTCTCTCTGACTCTATCAAAAAAAATTTTTTTGCCATAAACTTTCATAAGAACACTAATTCTGTAATTGGAAAAAAACCATAAAACTTTGTCAGACAATCCATTAAGTGTAGCTGTGAAGAAAATTCATTACACAAATAAATGGAAACGTCTACTATATTTTTTGGCTAAATTTTAAAGTCATGAAAAATGAGTAAACTGAGATTTTACCCACAAGAAACAGCCCATCTAGTAGGAAGGCTAGGACGCACGCCAGTAATAAACAGTATAAGAGAGAACTGCAAGGCAGAGAGCGGTCTTCTCTAAGCAAGCACATAGACCCACAGCTCATAGTCCGCCCAGCTGGTGGGCACACTTCCTGGTCTTTAACAGCAGGGCAGAGACCGCAGGAACAACTGGGACTCAGACATGAGTGGCATCCTCTCCCACTGCAGGCCCTGCCCTCAACCGTGCCACCTGGGAAGGAATAGCACGGACGCATCAATCACTTACTGTCCAGACTCCCACCTTGGGAGGCTGTCGGTCTCACACATGTGGCTGGAGTGCAGGCCCTTCTCTGCTGGGGGTCAGTGGTTGTCAGGGCCCCACGGGAGAGAGACCGGAGCTCCCCACGCAGCACCTCCCGCACGGCCAACCTCACCCCAGGCCTGGCTCCGCAGGGCTGCTGTAGGCCGTGCTCTCCGTGAGACCTAGGCAGCCGAGGACACAGCCTGATGTATCAACTCCATTTAAAATGCGGCACAACGAGGACAAATATCTTGCAATTTCCGATCCTTCAAGTACTACATAGTTTATGCTTGAATTATTGAGAAAAATAGGGTTTTGGATTAAAATGAAGAAAAATTAAGCCAGGGAAGTAGAGCATGTTTCACAGCCTTGCTCCCTGTGCGGTGACAAAGGCGGCCTCAGTCTCAGGCTCGCTGAGGGTCAGATGAAGCCATTATTCATTCAGTCAGGGAAAAAAGACTCAATTACCTCAACCTAAAGATGCTATCAATGAATGCAAAGTGCATATTTTACTCTATTCATCCAAATCCCATTAAAAAGTGAAAGGAATGATTTAATCTGGCCTTCCAGAGTGGGTCTTTTTTTGTAATAAAATAAAGAATCACTGTCTTGCAAAATGTACACCCAGCACCTCCCACTTTCTGGCAGCGCGGCCCTGATGGCCAGAAGGCCAGGACAAAACTGCCAGGACGGCACGTTTCCTCTGGGAATGACGGAGCCCGGACAGGGTAAGAGCGGAGCCCCAGAGGGTGCTGTCCTCCCGGCCCGCCACACTGAGGGCTGGGGAGCCGCCCGGGGAACCCAGCTCCTCACGCGAGGTGTCCCTGCAGGCAGCCAGTCCTGAAAGCTGATGATTCTTCTGGGAAAATCACTGTGCTTATTAAATAAGGTCACGCATGTGGTGCGATCTTATTTTTTCTTGCCAATTCTAACAAAACATGATGAGAAGAAAAAAATACATTTCTACTCATTTCTTTAAAAGTCCACTTTCAATTAATAGTTAATTTTTTATTACTGATTAGTCTAAAACACCTTTACAAGTCTCTTCGATACACCTCACCTGCGGTCTGGGCTCCTAGAAACGACTCAGCGTTAAACTTGTGAACGTCTGAAGCTGCCGCGGCATGGGAGGTGGCAGCCCGGGTTGTCACGTGGCTCTTTTCTTTAAAAAGTTTCTTGGAACAACAAACAGACCACAGTATCTTCTACTATGACTGAAAAACCACTTCACCCATAAAATATATTAATAATCACTAGAAGCAACTATGACTATATAAGAAAAGGTAAATTAAGTATACTAGGAAGTATATTTTAATATTTATTATAGTTTCCTATAGTAGTAAAGCAAATTTTCTCCTTCTTGTCATAATATTTGTTTTATTTGAAACAACTGTGATAACAAAATTAAATACGCTACTGGAAATTTTAATCTCTAAGGGAAAATTTGTGCATAATGTCTAATACACCACAATGGTTCTGTGGAGGGGCTGTTCTCGGATAATGAACACAATAATTGCCTGTATAATCTAAAATGCTGCTAATGGCAGCGATCACAAATCCACTTAGCTCCTCTTTAATTTATGTACCAAGTTTTAAACAGCTAATGGTGCTCAGGAAAATAATGGTTTGTACCAACAATAAAGGGTAAATACGATATTCTGCTGCTTAATCAAGAGAAGATCAGCCTGCTCTTTTTAATGCACACATGGATGAATGAGGGCCTACCTTATCTCTGTGACACAGCACCACTCCAATCCGTCTCGGAGCCGGACCTCGTCCTGCCACCAAGTCCCTAAGAAATCAATGTGCACACCAAACCAAATCTCGTGTGATTAAAAACTCCCTACAGTGACTCTCTAGAACAAAGGCATATACACCACTAGCTGCTGATCATATGCTGATCAACATCACGTGCCCTGACATGTGAACATCAACATACTTTTGCCGCTCTCTTAAAACTCACACTTATTTGTTACATGAAATTATTTTAGAAAAGCAAAATAAGATGCAAAATGTCAAAAAAGCCAATCTGAACTCTTATAGAAAGCAAAATATTATTTTGTCCTATATTTTCCCTGTATTAATTAAATACATTGTAATTTGAAAAACAGAAAAGCCTCCATCTAATAGTTAATTCCCTCAGGACGACTCCACACAGGCAGAAGCACAGCTTTATAATGAAAGATGACTTGGTGGAAATGACACTGTTGCTCAGGCTATTCATCTTTCCGCAGGTGAGCTATCCTCAACCAGCCCATTGGCCCTTGTCATGCAGAATTTGGACTGTGACTCCAAAACTGACACAGGGCCTCACGACAACGTAACTGAAATTTCTGTAAAAAGCACACTCCCTTCAAATACCTTGGAAGCAAATCAGCCCTATATTTTCCACTTTTAGTAGAATCTTAAGAAACAACAAAAATAAGTAATTTGCAGACCTTCATTTATGCTTCTGTACTTCAAATAATTGAAACTCATAAACTAAATTTAACTCTTAAATCTTGTAGCAATTACTTTTTCCATTTTGGAGTTTAAATTCAAAGTATTTTTTTAAAGTGATGCTATGTAGCCTTTTTTCTCTTCTTGAGTTTATTTATTTATTCCTTTTTGGATATGAACTACTGAGTGTCAAGTGCTTGTCGCACCTGTAGGCCAGTCCACACTGTAGATGTGTCTGAGCTATTATTTACTGCCTCAGTGAGCTGCGAAATAAGAAGCTTCTTTGAGCGATTCTAGCCCATTGGCTCAATAATTTGTGCTTTAAAATCTCCCTAAGTATCAGTATGACAATTCTTAATGTTACAATATATCTATCATTTTACTTTTTAAAACTAGAAATATATATTTACATAGTGAACATTTTAAAGTCTCATTTGAAAGCATATTTCTTATCCTACATTTTTATCTACCAACAAATTTTGTCCAACTACTCTACATTCAGCAGTTAAGGTTTTTCTCTTGCTTACTATATAGTTATTACTCAAGCCATTTTTCCTTGAACATTTAACATTTAAAAAGAAAATTGACTTGTTATATTTTTTTCTTTAAAAAAACATTTTATTTATTAATTTTAGAGAGAGGAGAGAGAGAGAGAGAGAGAGAGAGAGAGAGAGAGAAAGAGAGACAGAGAAGGGGGGAGGAGCAAGAAGCATCAACTCCCATATGTGCTTTGACCAGGCAAGCCCAGGGTTTTGAACCGGTGACCTCAGTGTTCCAGGTCAACGCTTTATCCACTGCACCACCACAGGTCAGGCTGTTATATTTTTATGTAAACAAAAAAGGATTACTGCAAGGTTTAGCTACTGGACAAGGAAGTAAAACCACTTTTCAAATCAATGTGAGAATGTGAGAAACCGAGAGGAGACGAGAATCTCAGAGTAACACCTGGCCCTTGTTTACATAAATTTGGTACTGGCCAAATCCATGCTTACTTAGGACAATGCTGACTGGCCACTTGGTCAGCTAGCCTACATCATTAAAGGGTGAAATTACTCCCTAAACCCACAGATATACTACTTGCTAAGTCTGAAGGGGGCTCGTGGATGCAGAATAAGGCTATCTTCTCAAACCGCAGCCCTTCCAGATCATCTGAGAAACTTTAACACTGGCCTTTGCCTTTCCTATGACACAAATCTACTCAACAGGATACTTCCCATAATTGTCACAAATGCCCTAACACAGCACAATTCCATGAACATATGTATGCATACATACATAAATCTCAGATTTGCTTTTGCACACTGAGACTCACTTTACACGCTCATGCAGGACAATCGGTCATGCCAGTTACTATCTGACAGCCTCCTCTGTCACATTAGAACCTTTATAAAAGTACAACCAATGTATCAGAAGCCATCAATTTAAAGCAATACAATGATTTAAAAGGGAATGGTAGCTTAAATTTTTGTTTAGGTATAAAAAGTTATTTAATATATTCAACTGTGACATATCAAAGTCATATTTAACACAAAAATATACACAAATATGCAGAACAGCCTGGAAACTATTTAGAAATTTAATATGTACTCTATGTACACAAATTACATTAAAACCCAGCACTGGCCCAGCTCAACTGATTAGCAGAAGTCCCCAAACTACAGCCCGTGGGCCGCATGTGGCCCCCTGAGGCCATTTATTCAGACCTCCTCCCCGCACCCGGAAGGGGCACCTCTTTTCATTGGTGGTCAGTGAGAGGAGCACTGTATGTGGTGGCCCTCCAACGGTCTGAGGGACAGTGAACTGGCCCCTAGTTTTAAAAAGTTTGGGGACCCCAGAATTAGAGCATGGTCCTAAAGCGCAGAAGTTGCTGGTTTGATCCCTGGTCAGGGCACATAAAGGAGCAGATTGGTGTTCCTTTCTCTCTCTCTCTCTCTCTCCCCCTTCCTCTCTGTCTAAAATCAATAAAATAAACATTAAAAAACAACAAAAAACTACTCAGCACTGAATATTAGGAAGACCCCATGATTTTCTAATGTATGGTACTCCTGATCTTGTAACAGTCCAGTTTACTTGAAAATCAGGGACCTACAGAGGCCGAACCATACACATCACCACCACTGCAGCAGTACACTGTCCTGTTTCGTGTGAATATTTTCACAGTAACATTTCTTAGGCGGGGGTTCATGGGGTATGTATGTGTCAAGGCAAAGGTGTGGCATGCTGTGGCTTAGCCAGCAGAGGGCACTCAAGTTTGATGCTTCTTTTTTCCTGAATCCTGCAGACCTGCTTTTGGTGAAAGCAGAACTTAGATTTAATTCCACCAATTCAGTACAGCTAAGACATGTTTTTTAAACAAAAGGAGTAACCCTAAATATAAACTTTGCCATGCAGAATTCAAGACAGAACTCGAGACTTTAACATGCTGGCTTATATACGGGGAAAATTTCCTGAATAAAAATTACTGTCACATAGGAAGCATATTTAAAGCTATGACATCCAAAATACAGCTGGAAATCAGCCTGGCAGTACAATGTGGAGATTCTTTGAAGATTTTGGAAATCTAAAATTGTAACAATAGCTTCCCTTAATGGTTTCAACTTCCTGCATATCTATATGTTTACCGCATTGTCTTAACAATGTAGGAAGCTATCAATTATAAATGGTTTTGCCAAGACCACCCACCAATTTAAAAGAATTATTTCACTAACTTAAGCTACCCACTGACAGCAGAAACCTCAACATCTAACATCATTCACATAAGTGAAATTTGAGGCTAGGTATTTGGATTTCAATGTAATCCAATTACATAAGCAGTTTATTTTGGGAACTTTATATTTATTTTAACAGATACACTTGAATCCTTATTACCCAAGAACATGACACCCAGGACCTCAGGGCCACAGTGCCCAGGCTGCGGAGCATGGGAGTCAGCACGCCAGCCCTTGGTGCCATCCAGGAGCTCCGGCTGCTTGGGGCTTCTCCAGAGCCCCTCGAGAATTCTCTTATCCGTAGGAACATGGGACACAGATTTGTCTAGGACTCCGTCTGCATGGCACTGCTGCTGTAAAGAAAGGCCGACCTGGGTGCAGCAGCAGGGCAGACGTGCTTCTGGGGGCTGCTGGTAGGCAGCCTCAGTTCACTCCCCCATCTCCGCTCTCCCCCTCTAGAGTACTGAGTACACAGTCTCCTCCCAGAGGCCCATGCCTGAGGGTCTTTATTTTCTCCTGAATGTACCAAGTTCCTTATTTTAAATATCTTGTGTGAGTGTTTTAAAGAAACACTCTTAAAAAATACACTTAAAATACTGACATGTTTAATTTATAAAATATATTATTGAGTGGAAAACAATCTTGTACTCTGAAGTACATTCATAATAACAATACTAAAATTTGGGGTCTAGTCATACTTGTTAAGAAAATGACTAGCTATGCAGCCAGGGCTTCGGATGCCATCTGTCCTGGAATTCGGGCATCGTGACCATCTCTGCAGGGAGTCCTCTGAACTCTCTTCAAAGGGCTGCAAGCCTACTTCCCACCTTCTGCTCTCCAGAAAGTGAGGCACTGAAGGCAGGATGCCTGTGGGTGGCTCAGAGCTGCTGCTGCCCGGGTGATGGTGAGGTGGGGCACAGAGGAGGACACAAATGGCACTGTCTCAGCAGAGCCAGTTGTGGCCATTGTCGCAGCAGGTGGGTCAGCCAGGCATCAGACCGCCCCCTGCCTGGAGCCTCCCGGGACACAGCCACAGGGACTGTTGTTTGAACAGGGAAATTGCATGGGACAGGGATACCACTTTTCCACCTGCTTAGTTACTTCCCTCACATAACTTTGGGAACAGCTAAGTTTTTATTAGTAAATGTTATTAATTCACGATGTAACTTTAATTCCCAGCCCTAGGATCTCTTCATCAGAGGTCATGACACAGATGAATTTTAAAATAAAGTCAGAAATCTGTTTGGTGATTAATTTCAAAATTCTAATGTTGGTATACCAACAAGTATGAGGTACTTAATGGTTTGTGTGAGGGGATTCATTAAATAGTAGTTAACGTTTTTACAGAATAGAGGTCAGAAAGGCTGGTTTTCTGAAGGACTACTTGAGTCAGTGAACACGGCATTATGAAGCTGCTCATTCTAAGCAATGGCATCTTGGGGTGGGCGTGGGGGATGACAACCACAGGAAAACTCGGCAATGTGTGACTAACTGTCCCTGTACAGTGGGTTCAGCTCCGCACAGTCTCACATCCTTGTTTCCTGCAGGCGGCTCCCCCAGAACCTGCACAGGACCAGGAGGCCCAGCTGTCACCAAGGATGTGACAGTGTCCAGGAGTGTGTCACCATCTCCTTCAGCGCCTAGTGGTTTATTGAACAAATACATGGGAATTTATGGACCATGTGAGATCTTCACCCCAGTTTCCCAATATCTGGCACCCGTCACCACACAAAACCACTTAGCAGTGTTTTTAAGTCAAGAGCCCTTAGCTGACCCGACGAGTCTACTCCTAAGATACTGACTGGAATTCACATCATGACCACTAGTCATTGAATCGGTGAAAATCCCTTGTATCAAAATGCACACCAGCTATTTCTGGTTGTGGAGATACATAAATGCCGACCTGGGTTTGAAACACCTTTGAGTTACTATTATCTTGAACGAAGTGACACAGTTCTGTCCCTTTTCTGTCCCACCCACACATCAGAATAATCAACGCTAACCAGAGGTAACTGTAGTAAACATCTTAATGTTCAAGGCAGCTAAGCAGAATGTCAAAAAATAGAATGAAACTTTAAATCAATGTTAGTTTTCAAAATCCAGGGATCTCATGACTTGTATTCTTTTGTTTTGTAACAAAAATGGAATTTAGCAACTTTCTCAAAAAATTTAAATAAGCATAGAAGGGTTGAATAAACTTTTCATCTTACTTTTTATTATTATAACTATCTAGTAAGAGGTACTGTAGCTTGGCAAAATGTAACACTATTTTAAACCATCCAAAATTTTTGTATCTTCAAAGACATTTTATGAACCATTTCATACTTAATGGCTTGTAAGCAATCCTGAGAGTCGGGAATTGTGTGAAAAGTTGCCCAGAATGACAGATAAAGTGAAAAGGTCTGTATTAATTTCCAAATAAAGAAATGCGTGGCATGGTATCTCTCGATGATTATACTCTGAAGTACCAATTAGAACGCGTCAGAAACTAGAGCAAGTTGACACTCTGCAATAAAGCAAATCATTTCCAGTTGGAGGGACAGAAAATGTTAATATGCAATGTTCAAGACTACAAGAATCTTTGTAAAAGGAAGTAGCTAATAAGGTTTAATGATGCATGTCAGGAAGCCACAGTATGTAGGGAAACACAGCTGGCTTCATTTTGTAAACTATTTGATACACACATCTTCCTAGTTCGCGATTATCAGCTGTGCTAGTGCCACAGGGGACAGTTTAGCCTCCAATCAGGGTGTTCTTCTTGTTCTCTAAATTACAAGTAAAATACATTAATATGGTGCTATAGGCTAGTGCCCGACTAAAGCTTACCAGCTTACGAAGTCATCTGTAAGATGTTGTGGAGACAATCTTCTAGCCTAAATGGGCCACTAAGTGCTGAAACCATTAAAACAAACCATAAAACAGACAAAACACTTGGACTTAGTGAATTAATAACTTTCACAAACAGCCACCATCTTTCATACCTTGTGTATTAAAATACAAATTAACTTTAAATGCTTCTACTGAGAAGCCTCCAGCCTTCTGTTTCTTTTCTAGGGACCCACAGATGCAGACATGAAGACCCCACCTCTCAAGGCAACACGCACCCTACTCACACTGTCTCAGTTAGGAGGGACTGAATGTACAGGTGACAGCAATTAGCAGCAGATGACAGAAGCACTGAGTGTGCACCAGATGGCAGCTAAGGGTCATTGGAAGCCAGCAAACCTTCCACAAGGAAACCCTATGTTAGGCAACTATCACACTCAAAAGCTCTTAGACACAAATTAATTACTCCACCACCAGAAGACAACTGCTAGGTCACAACACTAGTATCAGAATGTGGGGGCAGCACTTAGAGGGCCTTCACTGACTGGAATTACACGTGCTGGTGGTGGAAACAAGCACGATACCACGACAGAAAGGGTGCCCTGATCGGAGAGCTAAAATTCTGGCAATCAGGGAGCTGTCTTATGGCAAAATATACTCAGCAGGTTCTACCCCTGGATGAATGCTGCTGTGGCCCAGCTAGAAGGAGCCACAAGGAAGAGTCTGGACTGAGAACTCTGGAACTCCGTCCAACAACTGAAGGCACCCGGGAGCTGAGCACAGCACACACGCCAGCAAACAGGGCACGGAGGTCATGCTTGGTAGCTGCAGGGGGTCCAGGAGGAGCCTGAGGGTCTCAGGGAGGCTTCATCAAGCCTTCACCCTCAAAATTACAGTATCACGACCCTGCAGCTGGACTGGGAGGGAGAGGTCCGCAGGCAGTAGGATGACAGAGACCACGATATCTCCGTGTCATGGGCTAGCCCCCAATTGGAGCTCATCTATGAGAAAGATGCTTCAGACAGACACAAGTAAGGGCAGAGTTGATTTACTCTCACAAGGTGAATTCCACACTACTAACTCACATACAACGGCTTCAGTTTTGGTTTAAATACAATAGTTTCCGATTCACTTCTGACCCGTCACCTAGCACTCTGCAGCCCAAAGCCATCACACTTCACAGCGCACCTGCACGGCACTGTTAATGGACCTCTGTGTCGCCACCACAGGACTTGTTTCCAGGTTACTGGGCCAATGCTTGCAGCTTCTGTGTCCCACTCCAGCCTGGCCCCCTGGGTCCCAGTGCCTGCTGGTGTGTGCTGGACACGACACTGTCTTCATTCCCATAACTACATCTTTGCCTGTGTTCTCCACCACTCTCCCTCTGGCCTGTGTGGGCAGCTCAGGATGGGCTCACGGGCCCCCTGGACCTTCCTGTGCTGGGCTCCTGCTGACCCACAGTTTCTGCTCATTTAAATGCCTCTTGCTAGCATTCTTCTTGTTACTAATGTGATAAAAGCACAAGTTCTTCTCCTCTGATCTGGTTTTCACCTTGAACTTGATGTTCGGGTAGAACAGGGGGCCAGTTCACTGTCCCTCAGACCGTTGGGAGGGCCGGACTATAAAAAAAACTATGAACAAATCCCTATGCACACTGCACATATCTTATTTTAAAGTAAAAAACCAAAATGGGAACAAATACAATATTTAAAATAAAGAACAAGTAAATTTAAATCAACAAACTGACCAGTATTTCAATGGGAACTATGCTCCTCTCACTGACCACCAATGAAAGAGGTGCCCCTTCCGGAAGTACAGCGGGGGCCGGATAAATGGCCTCAGGGGGCCGCATGCGGTTTGGGGACCCCTGTCCTAGCTCCTGCCAAAGAAACCACTACAAAAAAGTGACTGGCAACTTGGGCAGTAATTTCATCCTCAACATTCTATAAACATTTTTGTGGGTCTGTATAAAACAGATCACTTTAAATCTTGGAAAGTGCTAGGCTGAAACCTTTTTAAAAATTGATAAACTTTTAATGTAGACAATCCCTCTTCTTTACCTGGTAGTTTTGAAAGCATAAATTTTTGTGACTTAATAGATTTGTTTCAAAAAATAAGAATATACTAAGGACTGTTAGCTACAGGTCTGTAACAGTGTTCTGCTTGCTTGTTCAGAAACTGAGAGGTTTTTTTTTTTTTTTTCTTACTTTTTCTGAAGCTGGAAACAGGGAGAGACAGTCAGACAGACTCCCCCATGCGCTCGACCAGGATCCACCCGGCACGCCCACCAAGGGGCAACGCTCTGCCCACCAGGGGGCGATGCTCTGCCCCTCTGGGGTGTCGCTCTGTTGCGACCAGAGCCACTCCAGTGCCTGGGGCAGAGGCCAAGGAGCCATCCCCAGCGCCCGGGCCATCTTTGCTCCAATGGAGCCTTGGCTGTGGGAGGGGAAGAGAGAGACAGAGAGGAAGGAGAGGGGGAGGGGTGGAGAAGCAGATGGGCGCTTCTCCTGTGTGCCCTGGCTGGGAATTGAACCCGGGACTTCTACATGCCAGGCCGATGCTCTACCACTAAGCCAACTGGCCAGGGCCAGAAACTGAGAGGTTCTGAGGGAGAAGAACCAGCCCTCACAGGTGCCTGGGGGCGGGGGGCGCCAGCCTCCCCCCCCCCCCCCCCCAGCAGAGTCCCACTGTGACTGTCCTCTCATCCTTCATGGTCAAACATGTTACCAGCACTCTCTTCCAAGAATGAAAAACAGTTCAGCGAATCTTCACTGAGTCTTCAGTGGGACAGACCCTGGCCTGGTCTTTTGCAGGGTGCTTGCATCTGAGTCTCATTTTAGCACAAATCTAAGCAAGCAGGTGAAGCTGCCTACACTCCGGTCTCCTGAGGACTGACCCGCTGTCAGTGTGAAGAGCCGTGCCGACACAGCTCACCCAGTATGGGCACTGTCAACCAGGGGAATGGGTCCTGGAGATGGGAGTGTCCGACAGACATGAGCCCCCTCCTGTCCTCTGGTTACACTGCTCCCCACCTGAGGGGATAGGCAAGGGGGCATTCCATGGGGACATTGCCTGCCTGCCTCAGAGCTCTTTCCACGAGGCTGCCCCTGTCCATTCTATAAAATACTAAACAGTAAGTGCTGTACCTAATATTCATTGCAGCTCTGTAACTGAAAGGCTCTCATCCCTGCAGGAGGGGATGATCAACCTTCACGAACACATCTGGCTCATTTAAAACTTTTCCAATTGCGCCTTGAAAATATTAGTAGGAAGTACAGAGGTCCAGTTCCAATTTCCACTGCAGTCAAGTAAAGGAACGTCTATGTGGTCATTTATCCCATACAAGTTTCTGTGTCCTAACTGTATTTCAACAGTAGAGTTCGAAAAATTCACTCTGACTTCACGGCCTCAAAAAATGGTTTGATTGTGATAGTATTAATCAGTTTAAAAAACAAGCCTTTCAGAATGTTGCAAGTGGATAACTGTCGTCAAAAAGGAACCCCAGGCTGGCCATAAGGAAGTGGGAAATTCAAACTCATGATACGGTTGAAAGATTTGCTAAAGGTAATTATTAGCTGACACTGCTAATTACATGGGGAAAGAAAGCTACCCAACCTCATGTTAAATTTATTATACACACGTTTTAATGCAGTTTTAAAAAAAAAAGTTTGGTATCGTTGCTACTCTAATGTCAACAGATACAAGAAAATGTATCCAGAATATATTTTAGATGTATGAAGGACAATTAAGTTGAAACCAGATGTGTTAAGATTTATTTCTAAGAAATATTTTTTAAATTGTTGCTTAGAAAAAAAACAACTATCAACAGTTAAAAAATATGAACTGCTCCTTAAGAAAAATAATTCAATCACTCAACACCAGGGCAAGTGCCATGTTAGTGGCCTGAGAGAACAACGGCAGGCAGGACAAAATGCCCCGATTTGGTGTGTCGGGTCTGCTGCATGTGGTTGGCTCTGAGCCAGGGTGTCACTGTGGCTGTGGTTGGTCCCTGGCAGCAAGCTGGGGCTCCCTGCACAAGGAGCCAGAGCGTGAGGGGCAGGGCACCCCTTTTCCAAGAGGCCTCCACTGCACCGTGTCCTTGGCCAGGCCGCAGCTGCGAGAAGTCCCACAGTGGGGTCCACAGAGCTCTGCCCAGCAGCCTTCCTGGGCGGGACATAAGAAAACCAAGAGACCCCCCCCCCCCCGCAGCTGACTCTGGCTTGGCATTTTCCCCAATAAAGTCTGCTTCTGAGCCCACCCCATGCGCAAGACTGGCTCTCATGCTGGTGACCACGAAGGGACCCAAACACAGGCATCTGTACCACACGGAGCTGCCCTGCCTGGTGGCTCAGAGCTCCCTGGAAAGGTTCAAAACAACAGGACAATCTCCTCACCGTCCTTCCCAGTCTCCAACCACAACCCTCACCCATCCCTGTGCTCCCTGTAGTCCAGTTCCAGACAAAAGCTTTTGAAACTGGACTTTCTCCCTCTCCTTCTTACAAGAAACTTCAGACCAGTGATTTTCAACCACTGGTCCACAGAACAGCAGTTAGAAAACATTGCTTCTGACCATGGTTCTAACTCATCCAGAAAAGCTTTTTCAGGAATGTTTAGGAATAATCTGTTAATAATAAATACTCAGTTTTGTGAGCTTATAAATTAAGATAAAAATGTCTTGATAGGTAAGTCATCACAAATTCCACAAATTTCTAACAGTTTTTATGGCCTTGAATCATGCTTTCAAAAAAAACAAAGACAATTATAGAAATACTTATTTGCTCCCTGAATAAATTATGCTTTGCTGCTGAGAATTCTGATTATAGAGAATTTAGCTGTACTGGACAGAACTGATGAAATGCTACCAAATAGTTCTTATTTACTATGTAAGAAATAATTAGTAAGCCCTTCTCATTCAGAACTTTATGCAAAACTAACTCTTTTTAGTGGTACACAGTATTGACTTTAAATAATAAATATGCTTGTTTCCTACTTAGAACACCTACTTTGTAATCTACTCGGTAACTAAGAGGCAGGGACAGAGGCGGTTTCCAGGGTGGACTGGCTGCACCTCCTGACAAGGGAGCGCTAGGCCAGTCAGGCTGCCTGTGCGGCACTTAGGGGTTCCCTCAGGTCCTCAGTGGACTCACATTCACACGCTCCCGATGCAAGCAGCTGTGACACAATGGGTGCAGTCACGTACGAGGACGGCGGCCCTGGCTCGGGCCCCTGACCCTCATGGCAGGCAGCTCCCAGACAGCCCTCTCCTGACAGGCTCTGAACTGTCACTGTTCCTGTCAATAACAGTGACCACAGAAGCACGCAGAGCCCTTCCTCTCTGAGGCCGACAGTAACACTCCATTCCACACCACATAGCTCTTTCGGAAGGCACATGATCACGGTTGTAAACAAGTGTTTAATCTGAAAATACCTTATTTTTCAAGAAGGTAACAGTTAAAAACATTAAGGATTGAATGAATAAACTATTTTATAAACTTATTTTTAATATAAGCAGCTTTCTCCAAAACAGCCTTGATATTTCAACTTGTAAAATACGCCACAGCAATCTCTCGTCTTGTCTGAGGACACCCCTGTGACAGTCCCAGGGAGCGGCATAACTTGCCGTTGTATGATACACACGCCACCTGTCCAACTGCCAGCAAGACATCTGAAAGCGTCTTTTTACTAGGAACACAAATCAACATGCCCATGGGATTACAGTGACCACTTGAAGCATTCTGTATTCTCATTTAATCCTGACATGTTTGCTCTGAGCAACTTATTATGAATGATGTGAAAATGGCAACCTGTCACATTGATCTTTCTTACCCTTCTGTAAAAATTTTTCTCTTAAATGTAATCAAGTGTCATCAAATATACCACATGCTCTGTTTTATAGAGCATTCCATTACTCAAGTTGCAATCCGTATAATTTAAACTTCCACCAAGTATTATTGTAGGACTGCTTACTAATGAAAACTTCTGACTTGTGCCGACTATGTCCCTGCTTCACATCTGTCCTCAGCAGCACTGACGTCACAGGAAGCATTCCCACCCTGACAAGGGGCTCAGAGCCTCTTCCCCTCAGACTGCGCCTCCAGCCAACAACAGTGGGGTTCACTCTCCATCCCACATTTGGGTAAAGTGTGTACACTTAAAGAAGCAGTCCCACACACTTCTGCAATAAGCACAAATGTATATATTCTGATTATATAAAATTATCAAGTTAGTTCAAGTTCCAATTTCAAAGATGAATTCAAGAGGGACATGTGTCAGAGTCAATGAACTTAGTGATAGTTTCATCTACAAAGAGATTCTTTCTATATCTTAGGTTGTCATGATAAGGGGACAGTGGCACTCAGTTCCCAGTATGCCCCTCACCACCGATTTTTGACGTGGGAGTCCAGGGGTGGGTTGTGCAGTTGGTGTGAAATAGGTGTCATCACTCAACTGGGGGCAAGAGCTGAGGCTGTGCAGGCCAGGTGTCACAGGCTAGGACAGAAGACTGCGGCGGCAGCTAGAGGAAGTCCCTTCATTTCTATTTAAAATGCTCACTTGAAATAAAGTGGTATGATATCTGTTAGCCTTAGGTTTTAGGTATATGAATAATCACACTTTTCTGTTTGAGGCTTTCTTTTAAAAAGCAGCTAGAAGAGAACGAAATAAATACAAAAAAGAGAACTGGTTGGGATATCAGTCGAGTAGAATGACAAGGTTAAAAATGCCTTTTATGAAGTAATCAGTAAAACTGGTTAAAAACCTAACACCCAGCTGCCCAGTTTGAGAGAATGCTTTAAAAAATAAAAATGCTGGTCCTCAAGGAGCTCCTGCATGAGTGGGGAAGTCACACACAGTCACATCCCCATCAGCAAGAAAGACTGGTGGTGTTCCCAGAGACAGTTTCTAGGAACAGCCTTCACCAGACACAGAGCTGTGTGAAGCAAGGGTGAGCAGGTGTGAGATGTCCAGTGTCACCACCTCAGGGCCTCTGCGGTTGCTGACCCCTCTGATCTGCAGGGCCGATGTCACCTCTACTCCCTCGACACGCCATCTGCCCACCTGCCACTCGAGATCAGCTCCTCTCTGCTTCTACTTTGGACTCTTGAGACTCGGCCCCAGGAAACCACATACTTGCTACCAGTTCTGTTATAGAGCAAAGACCCAGTACCAGCGGCCCGTGGGCTCGCTCGCTCAGACGTTCACTGAGTTGTGATGATACTCTGCACATCAGCAGTGGCCTCAGACTCTCACCATGCTCTGCAGCAGGCTCTGCCTCAAATCCTGCTAACTCCTCCCCCATCCCTTATGTCAGCACGGCTTGTGCTGCAAGGTCTTTCTTTCTAGGAAGGTAAAGCAACCTCCCAAATTTGCAAGTTCTTCTGATATGCACTCATAATGAAAGTGGCAAATACCGATCAGGGTGCAGGAGCGGGGGAGGGAGGGACTGACTGACGGCTGTCAACTTACAAATCTGGCTGTCAACCTACAAATCCGAGAAGCTGCGCTTCCTCTGGCAGCAACGCCCCCATAACAACAGATCACTCTTAGGCAACCTTATGTCTGTACATTTAAGTCATCCCCGGATGCCCACTCAACTTATTCTTCCACAGAGTGTTCTTTCCTCTTTAAAACACTAAGACTCTTCCTTTATCAGAAGCAGGAACGGCTTTGTGACACTGTTTCTCACGGAAACAAACAGAATCAATGAGACCCTTTCCCCAGGGGCCGCCAGTCAGTGTTCATTACATGTCTCCAGTGCCTCACCCCCCCACCCCCAAACCTCACCAGTGACCTTGAGAGAGGGCTCCCACCTGCTCTTGCATCTGACTAGTACCAAAGCAGATGCATGGCAACGAGTGCCACTTGGGCAACACTGCCTGCTGCGCCCGGCACGGCTTCCTTCACTGTGCTGGTCACTGCCGCGGCACAGAGACGCCGATGCCTGCCTGCTCTGGATACGTCTTCTTACTGCCCTTCCTGCTCCCTGCTGCTTCCTGCCTTACCGCCTGGGATCTGGGCTCTATGAGGTCCTCCCTTGTAACCTGGAGACTCACCACAAGCACACTGTGGGTAGTCAGCTCTCCCTCCTGCCTGGAAGTGGGAGGAGACTGTCATTCTTCCCCGAGTCCTTCAATCTGCGTGAGGCCACTGACGTGCTCTGGCCAAGGCAAGGAGAACTGCATGGCTCACGGGCAGGAGCCTTGAGGTCTGCCACGCCATCTCTTTTGACCCAGGGCCAGCGAGGCAAGCTCCTCGGGGCCTGAGGGGCTATGACGAGCAGAGCACATGCCAGTGCGCCAGGTGCGTGCCGTGTGCTGGGAGAAGACAGTGGTGCTAGCAGCAGCAGCTGCCATGGGCTCAAGGCAGCCTGTGTCACAGCTGGACAGAGACACGACTCCCTTAGACATGTGCTCTCAGCCCAGATGATTCTGTGGTCAGTGGACTCCACAGTGAGAGTGCTCCCGACCACATCGGTCATGGGCCAAGGCCCATCTGTACTCCATGCATACAATAGCTCTCAGGAGAATATTAGGGACAGTTTTGCCTCCCTGAAGAAACCCAGCGAAACCTGAGTGATTCCACTTCCCTAGAAAATGTTTACTCTTCATTCCCACTAGTCTGCTTTGAAGTCCAAAAGCTTGCTGGTTTATCAAGCTATGTCAGAACAGACAATGATGTATGAACAGTGAATAATAATTTGTCTTCCCTTTTCTAGTGAAGGACTCACGTCACAGTCCTCTCATCCAGTACCTGTCAATGTGTCCCCTGGATAAATGACACCTGTTCCTTTCTGTCCACTGTAGCCTATAACCTTTTCCTGAATTTTTTCTTTTAAATCTGACATTTAACACTTAGAAAGATCTAGTGGCGTATGCAAACTTAAGATTTTATTTCTCTCCTAAGATTATTCATTAGTTTATGCAAATGCTCCTGTAAGAAGCTGGAACTCTACTGTGTGTAGTGCGGGCAAGGACAAGCAGGCGCCACGCTGACAAGCTTGGTCCCTGCACTGCACCCTCCCCGCTCTGCAGACTGAGGGAGCGCTTCCACTGAGGGCATGGTGCTGACTCATGACCTAGCTCACATCAGTGCTCGGTGCGCGTGTGTGTTTGTGTACATGCGCGCGTGTGTGCATGGGCAGGGGCATGAGCACTGTGCCTAGGCCTCAGCTGTCCCACGACTTCCACTGGGAACGGGGCACAGAACGCTGGTGACACCCCTAAGGTGCCCATCACTGGAAGAGCACATTTGTTCCACATGTGATACTGACAAGGGCAAAGTGAGGGTTTAAATCCAATTATGCAAAACTCCAATGGCGCCCTTCCAAAATAAGGAACATTTTGCTAACACCAAGGAAATCTAGAAGGCTGCTGTAAAAAAGGGGCAGGGGGGAGAGGAGAGGAAGAGAGGGTGAAATGCAGAGGGCCGGCCAGCCATCCTACCTTGTGGAGGAGTGAGTGGAGCCCAGCGCCGTGCACAACTACTTATTGCACTGAGGACTTAATGATTGACGGTGACAGTTCAAAATCTGACATTCATCACCATTTCACATTTCACTTTATAGAAAGATAATAATTATAGGTAACATTTATTGAGTAGTACAACACGGAATTAAGCCACACGCCCAGAGTCAAAGAGCCGGTAAGTGGCAATGCAGTCAACCTCCAGGGCCAGAGTTCTTACCTGGGGTCATAAACCAGGGAAAGGAAAGGCTACCTAAACAACTTTGGATGATTTACCTGCACACATGTTGATTGGATAAATATCAATTTTAGAAATATAACAGGAATATAATAAATTTAGAAATATAATCAGGCAGTCTTTAACTAAAATCTGGTTTTTAATATACTTTTTATAAACTGTATGTAACTCACATAAAACTAGGTTAACCATGTAACACTATCAAATCAAATCTTCTCAAACATTAATACAGATCCTTTATTTTAAAATGAATCATCCACATAAAAATTAAGAGTGAAAATTATAAAATAAATAGAAGAGAAATTAAGAGACCCACAATAAGCTGTCAAATTATGGGCAAATTATATATATATCATACCATGAAAATTTAAGAGACATATAAAACTCTGATTAACCAAGAAAAGATACTTTTGGAAATTCTTCCATAAGAACATGTCGTTACATAAATACAGAGAATTCATATCCCAAATCACCAACATTTTTGAGTCTGTTTTATGTTACTTAGTATTAAGCTAATGTAAACAGGCCATTCAGAACTCCATGGACTTTTTCACTGAAAGGAAAAAGCAAATTCATCAGAGCAGTTGCTCCTTAATCTAGCCTACCTTATTTTTTGGATTGGATGTGTTCATTACACTTCGAGTCTCTTTTCCAGTGTAAATGACAACACCTATTACAGTACCTGCAAAAACATGAAAGCGGTCCTTACTTTTTGAAGAGGTACTTCAAAAAGTAAAGACAGAGATAATACTTTCTAATAATTTTGATGGAAAATATTACACCATTTTATTTTATATAAATTTATCTAACAGCATATTTTGATTTGTTCAAAAAAACCTAATCTCAACTTTTAAAATAAACTTTGAAAAACTCAAATGATTCCTTAAGCAACAGAAATTTATAGACATAGAATATGTACTAATATTCTTTGAAAACAGAAAAAGTGACTTCATCCATTAATGTCTACTAAGATGGTAACTATCAGTTAAATTAAGAGAGGCCACATTCTGCCTGACCTGCCCAGGCAGTGGCGCAGTGGATAGAGCGTTGGACTGGGATGCGGAAGACGCAGGTTTGAGATCCCGAGGTTGCCAGCTTGAGTGTGGGCTCATCTGGTTTGAGCAAAGCTCACCAGCTTGGACCCAAGGTTGCTGGCTTGAGCAAGGGGTTACTCAGTCTGTTGTAGCCCCACGGTCAAGGCACATATGAGAAAGCAATCAATGGACAACTAAGGTGCTGCAACAAAAAACTAATGATTGATGCTTCTCATCTTGCTGCGTTCCTGTCTGTCCCTATCTATCCCTTTCTCTGACTCTTGCTGTCTCTGTAAAAAAAAAATAAAAATAAAGAGAGGCCACATTCTTAATTTTCACATGATGACTGGTCAAAGTCATCATGTGACCTTCAAACCACAATGGTACCAAGTGAACCAGTTTTCTGAACAAGAGTCTACGAGTATATTCTTACTGCAAAGATTAAAGTCCTAAGGTATAAGTGCCACTGCTAATATTTCAGCACATATACAATTAAAATAAGAGAACTATAAAAAATACTGATTTTGAATTTAGATAGTATTAGTCTCTTTTATTCATATATATCTTCCGGAAGTTTGGTTTTCTAAATGTGTATGTCAAGAAAAAGTGATTAATTTTGTGGTCTATCAAGCTTAGGACAAAAGAATCGTAAGATACACCTGGAACAACCCATCAATCACAGAGGTGCAGAGTCAGGCATCTCTGAAATGTCAACTGAAACCATAGATGTCTATTTTTAGAACTACAGAAGTGCCTAACTTAAAACCCTAACTGCAAACATGGAAGGTAATAAATATGGCTAAGGTGGAAAATACAGCAATCACAGCAGAACTAACTATAATTAAACTCTGATGTCACATTGATGTGAGGTGGGATGTGCGGTGAGTCCTCAGTCAGGGCCCGCTGAGGAAGTGTGATCACGGGGATGGAGCTCTGGGACATAAAGCACAATGACTGCGCATGCTCACAAGTCAGGACGGACAGCCTTCCACAGCGTTCAGGAAGACAGAGGGGCTAGAGTACTGCTCAGCAGCGGTACTTGCACAGGTTACATAGCTTTTCTTTTCTAGACTAAGCATCTCCTTCCCACCCGTTTTTAAAGGTGTGTCACTAGGGAAGCTGTGAGGCCTGAATTTACGGTATTCTTGAAAGCAGTAAGCCCCCATCTGTCATATAATCTAACCCAAACAGCACAATGCTACCTTATATTATTATCCAACTAAGATTCCCAGATGTTCTGTCTGTACTGAGCATATAGAAAAATATTAAATACACAATGATATAATATTTTAAAAACTTTTGTAACTTGTCAATTAAGTTTAACTTACTCAAAATGCAAAAGTATCACTAAAGTAAAATAGCATAAAACTAGAACAAGGTGAATTGCAAAATTAATTTATTTTTAACAGTAGAATAAGCAAGTCTCAGAGAAGGCTCCTGTCCTAGGAAAGCAGGTGAGTGACTTGCAATGCTGACCCTGCCCCACCCCCCTCCCCATGGCTGGCTTTACACTCTAGCATCTGAAATGAAATCTGGGAAACACAGATGAACGGGAAATACTTTGTTCAGACAGATACGAACTAAACTCAGTATCTGTGTGTTAAACGTAACAGACTTAAGTATGAGACAGGATTCCTCACACAATTTTATGTGTACAATCTATTAAAGTTTGGTAACAGCTCTTGTGTACTACCCCAATTAATTCTTGCTAAAAATGAGTTCTCACTGGAGTCAGAATAACACATTTTCTTCTGAGTCTCTCGTGCACTTTACTAAAATTACTAGAGTCAGTACAGCATATGTGAAGTATTCTCCACTCTCTTTGACAAAGGGTATGTGTTTACAGACTAAAAGATTGAGTAGACTTATATATATGGCTAAAAGAAAATATGGGAAACAGGCTGTTAATTTAGAAAATGAGACATGAGAGGGCAACAAAATATAACACATGCATCAGACATAAGGAAGACTGCATATGAGAAAGACGAGATGCTGTAGAGAGAAGGACAGACAGACATGTAGACTGAGAACTACCAAGCACCCTAAGTACTCCCTGATCTCAGTTCCATGCCCAGAACCTGCTCTACACAGTACAGAGCTGGCCCGGCTAGTGCACAGCTCTTCCCTAGAGTCCATCTCTACAAAGCCACGTGCGAAAGCTGCTCGCGGATGGCAGAAACCCCCTTCGGGGGACCAATGGGAAGGAAGGGAAGCACCGAGGAGCACGGACACACGGCAGTGACAGTGAACCAATGAACACTACATGCCTGACACACACCCCAGTAAAATCAGTGAATAGGCCTCAGAAAAGTTACACAGGTTGATGAGGCCAGGGGCAGAGTGTCAGGTGGGACCTGCACACATGGGGAAGCATCAGACTGACAGTGAGTGCGCAGAACTTCTCACCCGCCTCCCAGCGGCACAACTGTTCACGAGATGAGGTGTGAGGAGCAGAAACTCCCTCTCCTGTGGTGCCTGGCGCAGTGTGTGCTGCAGCGTGCTCAGCCAAATAGGTTCTGTCCCTGTCCCCAACCTCTGGGCTGTCCCTCAGTCACTGCACCCATGGAGCAGCCTCTCCACTACCCCTGCCCAGACCACTGACCTGGTTCTAGAGCCGAACCCACCCATGATGTTGATAAAGGGCTAGGCTTTATTTTTAAATGATTAATATGCTGTGAAGACTAGTTCTGTAAAATACCACAGCAACAAATTAACAAGAGAAACAATATAAAAACAAAAACAAGAAAATATAGGCCCCAATTTTTCTAATATTAAATTACTTCATCAACTGCCATAAAAATTTCCAAGTGTCACTCTCACTTTCTGTACTCGTCTCAGTCATGATCGGTCCTGCAGGACTGCGCACACATCCAGCAATCCCTCTCTAGAGGTCGCAGTCCTGGCCCTGGGCTTGTCCAACATGTAGATCTCAGGCCTGTCCAGCGCCCACTGAAGTAGGGTGTTCACTGAATAAGACTCCCATATAATGCAAGGCATTTTGAGAAACAGTTGTTTGGAGTCACTCAAAAACACAAAGCATCACCTATTCTGTGAGAATTAATTATAAAAACAGAATGTACTTCTTACCTGATGCAACAACGGTGCTTGCCCACAATGTATTTTCTATGCTGAGACTTTCATGAATGGGTGGATCACTGTCTTCCTGTTCAGGAAGAGAAAAGAACACCAACAGTAAACAACCAATACTTTCATTACTCATATTGCAGAGATTAGGGTTAAAGGAAGCTGGGTCCAGCTGACTAGCAGTGAACAGGCACTGCTAAATAGGATGGAAGAAAAGTCAGAGGATTCTGAGGTGGTGGTGGAACAGGGAGCACTAGGAATTTCTCCCCACCAAGACAATAACTGAGGGCAGAATCTGCCTGACTCCACTGTTCACTGTTTTGGAACTCTGAAGTCTGTTGAAGGCTTGCAACTTCCAGGGGAAGGCTTTGCTGGTAAATTCTGGTTAATTTTGGTCAATATCAGGTCTTAGTACAGGCACTACTGCACATTCACCACCCCCAGCTGCATGGCAGGCCACTGTGCACCTGGTCCTAGAGCAGCTTACAGTGTGTGGGAGACAGGGTGGGCAAAAAGAACTGTGCCTGCCAAATACTGGGGAATCGGTGCTTTTGCTTCTGATCACAGGGTGCAGAGAAAGAGGTCAGTGGCCATCTTGTTGTGCCTCCTCCCACTGTAGCAAGCCCCTCCCCCAGCCCTCCAGCTCAAGTAATGTCCAGGAGACTTAAAGGGTGAGTGCCAGTCACTTTCTATTTTTCACTTTTGGGAGCCAGACATTAAAGACTAGGACATTAACATAGATATGAGAAACATAAAGTGACTGCACTTGACAAGAAAGCTCAGAAAAGACATAAGAAAATGTTAAATTTACATGGCAGGCTGATCCTTAGCAGAGAACGCCTACAAAATTAACTAACTATATATAACTGGGATAAATCCTGCCAATTGTTGATGCACACATTTATTATTTAAGGAATAAAACAAAAAATTATTGTCCAGTATTAATTCTGAATTATTTTCACAGTATCATACAATTTATGTTCATTTATCCTCCCTGGACTGTAAGCTATGTAACCGTGGTGTTGACCTCGATCTTCTGAGCACCGACCACAGAACAGGCACTCAAACATGTCTCATAAATGAATGAATCAAAGAACAAAAAGCAGGGGACTCTAGCTCTAACTTCCGATGCCCGGCTGACATCACCGAGTCAGCAGATCGCAGTGGCTCTCAATGCCCTGTGTCTGTCTGTCACACGTGCACCTTCTCCAACAGGCCACCCTGTCTGCCCTGCCCTTCACCACAAATGCACACCATGTTATTAGTTTAAAACTCTCCTACTGTTTTTTTAATATGGAAATTTAAACTTACTAACACAGGCATACCTTTTGGTATAGTATTTTCCCACTGGGTCAAACTCCAAAAGAAATAGGGCATTAAAAATATATTTAAAAACTTAACGCTTTCTGAACTGCAAATAATAGGTTCTGTAATATCTAGTTTTAGAAATTTAGGCTGGTTCCCCCATTCCTCTCGGTAACTACTGAATAATGTGAATGCCTTTGACTCTTTCTTACACGATCGCATGCTGAAGGACACACTACATTTGCACTCAAACCTGCAATCACTGTGATAGCTTTAAACATTCAACATTCCTCTTACAGAGAAAACTACTGTAAAAGCTAGCTCTTTACCCATTTCATACAGTACAGAATAAAGATTGGGAAGACAGAGAAGAAATTATCTCTAAATAAGTTTCTCTTTGGGTTTCCTTCTACTTAATGTTACAGAGTTTGAAAAGATAAAATTTGCTTTGGGGAGGGAAAATGCAGAATGTTACAATTTCAAGCTGTTTTTCAGTAGTGTACCCTATTTAACCAACAATAGTAGTTTGCTTTTTAAAAGGAGAGTATTTTGATTGAAAAGACATGAACGATAAGCGCACTATGGTTTGCAAAAGAAATTATAGCAGGAAAAGCATTATACAAGAGGAAAATGGTAATATGTCAAAGGACTATGAACACTGCTAATATTTCAAAAGTGGCTACAGTTTTAAACTCCAAACTTCAGAGAGAACAGGTATGTCTTGAACAATAGCGAAATTAATGATATCAAAAACAACAATAATAGTAATATGAATTGTTTACATAACATGGAATGTCCAATAACCAGGAAGTTAGGTTATCCTGACAATGTCTTAAGGTAAGTCAGGAAGATAGTTTTATGATGTGCATGTGTATACTAGACTCTGTAGAGGCCACAGAACCCATACTGTCTCTATGCCAGGTGCCACTTGAGTTCATCTGCTCTGGCTATTATTTATTTAGGCTGATACAAAAGAAACATACATTTTGTCCTTTATATACTATATACTTTATTGTATAAAAAAGAACAGCAGGATATCACTTTTTAAAATGTTCAGTTGATATTCTGGTAATTAAACTGAATTCCATTTCCTAGTTACAAAACGAGTTATTTAGCATGGTTTTTCTACCCTCCTTTTTGAAAAATACACACAAAAATAAAGATTTATCTGTAAATAATTCAGAAGTCAAGATTCATATATTTAGAATGAGTGGGACAAAGCCCTGCTGGGAAAAGGACGGGAAGGGACGAGGCTGAGTGTGCGGCTGGAACTTCCTAGGAACCCATTCCTTCTTTTTGCACAACCCCGGCTCTGGCGGGCTGTGCCATGTGGCTCGTGCCTGCTCAGGGCAAACGGAAGTGAGCAGTATTTTCTTTCTCACGCGGATTCTGTATGCCTGAGCTCCAGGCCAGCCTACCACACTCACAGGGGATGCAGTCGAAGTCCTGGCCTGTAGGGTTTGGGGAAACAGTGGGGGCACAAACTCAGATAACTGCCATTATCCTAAGGGGCAGGAAGTCGAGACAAATCTTTTACAAACACCAATATGTATTATAATTTCTCTCCTAAGTTGAAAAGCCTTAAATGGCTTCTTCCTTTTCTTGACATACTTCCAGATCAGTCCTCCCTCTCCAACATGTGACACACAGTCATGCACAGTCACACACTCAGTGACATGGACTCAAACTCTAGTCCCACACCAGCCACCCTCCCCCAGACCTCATGGGCAGATGGCTTGCCCCTCCTTGGTCCTCGCTCGCCCTTCTCTGACTCCACGTGCCCCCACACACTGCCCAGCAATGCTCCACCTTCAGCAAGTGACAAGCAACATAAACCTGGGAAACACGAAGGAGGAAGCAAGTAAAGTTCCACAATATTGACAGTGGGCAAGGCAATCACTCTTCATCTATGGTACTAAGGGTGTCCTTCTGTAAGACCTTTTCTCACGGATGCTCAATTGTCTTTCACAAAAACTTGTGCTTGTTTCAGAAACACTTTTGCAAAACACAAGATCTCAGTATTCTTAGAACGATCCCAGTACATCTCCTCAGAGTCTCCATGAACACCCTGCATGCATGCTCACTGCAGCATCCCTGCAGATGAAGGTGCCCAGGAACATCTGCGAGCCCTGCCCACCACAGTGGGGCCTCCGCCACTTCACATCACCTGGCACGTAACACACCCTGAGCGAGCGCTTTGTCCTGTGATAACTGCTGCCAACCCTCCCTTGTGTGCGATCAAGAGTAAAACCAAGTTGACTGTACCAACAAAAATCTTTTAAAAGTAACTGCAGCAAAAAATGAACTAGTCATATATTAAAACCCCCTTCAAAAATTAAAAGAAAAAAAAAACCCTTCAGTATTATAAAGCACTTATAATATCATTTAGCTGTTAAAATCAAGTTATTCCTCCAAGTCCCATTAAAAAGTCAGGTGTAGCCTGACCTGTGGTGGCGCAGTGGATAAAGCGTCGACCTGGAAATGCTGAGGTTGCTGGTTCGAAACCCTGGGCTTGCCTGGTCAAGGCACATATGGGAGTTGATGCTTCCAGCTCCTCCCCTTGTCTCTCTCTGTCTCTCCTCTCTCTCTCTCTCTCTCTTTCTCTCTCTGTCTTTCCCTCTCCTCTCTAAAATGAATAAAAAAAAAAAAAAAAAAGTCAGGTGTAGAGGGGACTTCAAACTGGACCAAAACACCAGGGTAATGAGAATAACAGACTACAGAAGACAGATGCATATAAGGAAATGAATGTGCATATACACAGCCTTCCAACCAGTTCACATAAATAAAGAATGATGGGGATGTAAAAGCGTAGTCACTATTATCCAAAGTCACAATGAAATCGCTAAACTACTTCCTTTTACTGACTCCTAATATTTTAAGGGAGAAGAATCTTATCAAGTGTAAATATGCTAAAAAAGAAAAAATGTACTGAATGTATCTTAAAAGTGATATCGAATATAGGAAAATTAATAAACTTAAAACATTTTTAGGTATTCCTTTTAGTTCAAAATTTCTATTTCAATCTACCATATTTCCCCATGTGTAAGACGCTCCCATGTATAAAACTCACCTTCATTTTGGGGCCCGAAATTTGAAAAAACAGAACAAAACCATGTTACATAAAGTTATTGAACTCAAGTTTTATTCATCATGAAATTCATACAACTCCTCATCACTGTCAAAACTCCCATCCACTAGCTTGTCCTCATCTGTGTCTGATGACAAATCATTGTCTTCACATATTGCCTTGTCCTCAGTTCCATCTATGGCATTTGAAATGCCACAACCACTGTATAAGACACACCCCATTTTAGACCCCAAATTCTTCGAAGAAGGGTGGTTTTATACATGGGGAAACATGGTATTCTTGATTTAACTACTCTTTCAAAATAAAGGTTGCTGTTTTGAACTCACAGACACAGTGACTCTCTTGGTGTCTGACAGGAGACTTCACTCACCCAGGTGAATGTGCCTTCAAAGCTGTGGATGTCCAGCTGCGGCTTTGGAGCGAGAACGTGAGCGCTGATGGAGAAGAGGTCCTGGAACACAAAGTGCCTGCATCACCACCGCCGTCACTGTAGAACAGGCCCCGAAAACTCACCCCTTACAAGTCAGTATTTTTATATTATTTACCAAAAGTGACAGTTGGGTTTCTTATGTTTTGCGTGCTAATGCTATGAAGTAGGATGGGAGGTAACTGAGGGTCTGTGACACGTGGGAAGCTCCTCACACCTTCAAGGGGCCTTGTAGGAGGAAGGCATGGGAGTACTCTCTGAGTTTCTGGAGAACAGAGACGCTCCACCAGACAAAGGGTGAGCGCACCAGCTCAGCACTGTGGGTCTGTGATGGCGCCTGAACTATATGTCAACTGATACAGATTTATTTCTAGGTTAAGTATGCCAAGCTGGTTTATACAGAAGAAATCATTGTATAATAATTTTAGACTTATGAAAACATGACAAGAATGTTTAATGTGCAGCCAACGACTGCTAGGGTGAGGCATGTTTGAGAATCAATCATCATTTAAGTATTACACTATTGTACTACAATAATTTTCAAAAAATAAAATGCTCACATAACGAATTACCTTTGGAGACATAGAAATAAAGAACAAGCTAGCAATCATCCTCACTTTGACATGCGCTTGAACACTTAGGGGAATGCATTTCATCTAGTATATTAGACATCAAATGACTGAATAATGGCACAATAACGAGAACGCCATTTGAAGCTTTTCATGATAATTTAAAAACCATTCTGAAGTTTTCAATCATGCAGGAAAGCCTCTGCTATTAGGTCAAGGGCAACATTTGTTTGCATTACTTAAAGGTCATTAAAATACATCCTTAATCATAACATGTGGTTCATTACAAATAAAATTGCCTTTCGTTCAATAAAACTCATTAAATGTAAATGGTATTGTTTACTGCTATATGGATCTTTTGAAATAAATCAGCAAGTCATGATTTATAGAAAATTACTGTGACCTCATTGTTGTTAATAAACTTGCCTGATCACAAAAGCCAGAAACATATTTTTTTGAATGTCTAGGGTGCTGGACACGCATGCCTGCTAGACGCCTGTGCAGTGACGAAATGCCGAGCCAGCTGTGCAGGGGCCACAGCGCAGCCGTGCTCAAGGGCTTGTCAACGTTTTAATTCTCTGACCATATATTCAGTGCTGTGGGAACGCAACCAAATTGGAGAGATGATTCTTGATGGTGTCTTCAGTTCATTAAGAAAAGCTCTAAGATTTGCAGGGTTACTTATTCCTGGTGTCATGATGGATACAAAGCTCTTCTGATGATATGACACACAGTAAACAGTACCAAATATTCCCCAAGTCCATCACATGAGAACAGAAAAGTCAAAATGAGTGACAGTTATGGGCAGCGTAAGCTATTAAGTGAAAAACCAAATTGCCTTGCTTGTATTCATAGTAAACTTACAGCTTTCTTTTCTAAGAATGAAATATCTATACATAATCTGCCAAACTATATGAAGCTACATTTAATTTGATTGACGAATTAAAAATTCAGTTAAATTTCTTTTTCTTTTTAAAGAATATACTGCCTTTTGGTTTTATGGTTATCAAAATCTAAAACTTTTTCATTTACAGTTACTTAATTCAAATGTTCAATTCCACTCCCTATCATAGTGTAGCAACCATAAAATTTTAAAATTAGCATTATATAACTCGTACACTTGTAAATATTTTGAAATGTATATATTTCTGTCACTAATAAAAATAAAGATTCATTATAATTCTGACTGATAAAATGTTAGTTCCTGTGATCACGAGACTACTAAAACATATAAATAATGACCTTAATTTTAAGTACTTTCTTAAGACACAATTTACAAGTAATAAATTGTGCACATTTGAAGTTTACAATGTTACGTATTTTAGCACATGTGTGCACCTGTTGACAACGCCACCATCAGCTATGGAAGCTCTGCCATGCCCTGTGTAGAACTCCCTCTGCACCAGCCCACTGTCCTAGAGTTCCTGTTAATGCAACCATCTACTACATGCTCTTGTCTGCTTGGCTTATGTTTGCTTTTCTTTCAGACAACATCTTTCTAACACTGTTTAACTCTGCACTTTCTTTTCTATCAGTCTTGGCAAAATTATATCTGCTACAAATGATTACTGCAAGCCTTCCCAAGTGGCCACTCCAATGACTCTACAATTCTTTGAAGTGGGCCACGATCCAAGCATGACAGCCAACTGAAACCCTTCCAGTCACTCAGGGTTCATGCTTTCCCCCTTTAATCCTGGAGAGATTATTTGAGGATGCTGCTAGAAAAGAGAGAAAAGGACACAGAGGAAAAAATACAGCCGAGTGGAGCAGCAGTAAACCAACAATCGGCTCAAACTGCATTACAAAGTCAACAGGCTGCAAGAATGTCTCATCACAAGAACTAATTCATTTTAATAGTGTGAAAACTGTAAGCTAGACGCTTAAGTAATAAGGTGACAACACAGGATAAAATGTTTTGACACACACAGGTACCACTGGTCCAGAGAGACCGTCTACTACAGGGCCAGATCATAAGTCAATACATATGAAAGGATTGAACTAGAACTAAATACACTTTATGAATGTAACAGAATCTCAAAACAAGTTATAAAAGACATTAAGAAAATCCCCAAATATTTCGTAAATAAACACTATATATCTAAGTAAATGAGGGATATAAGAAGAAATCAAGCCCTGGCCGGTTAGCTCTGTGGTAGAGCATCAGCCTGGCGTGCAGAAGTCCCGGGTTCGATTCCTGGCTAGGGCACACAGGAGAAGCGCCCATCTGCTTCTCCACCCCTCCCCTTCCTCTCTGTCTCTCTCTTCCCCTCCCGCAGCCGAGGCTCCACTGGAGCAAAGATGGCCCGGGCACTGGGGATGGCTCTTGTTGCAACAGAGCGACGCCACAGAGGGGCAGAGTATCGCCCCCTGGTGGGCAGAGCGTCGCCCCCTGGTGGGCGTGCCAGGTGGATCCTGGTCAAGCGCATGCGGGAGTCTGCTGACTGTCTCTCCCCGTTTACGGCTTCAGAAAAATACAGAAAAAAAAAAAAAAAAAGAAGAAATCATAAAGGAATTAGAAAACATTTTAAATTAAATGATAATGAAAATGCAGTATATAAAAATCGGTATGATACAGGTTAGGTAATGCTTCAAAACAGATTTATAAGCTGTAAAAGCTTTTAACAGAAAAGACTAAGGTATAAATTCGAGTCTAACTTCTTTAAAAAGTTAAGCAAGAGGCCCTGGCTGGTTGGTTCAGTGGTAGAGCGTTGGCCTGGCGTGCGGGAGTCCCGGGTTAGATTCCTGGTCAGGTCATAGAGGAGAAGCGCCCATTTGCTTTTCCACCCCTCCCCCTCTCCTTCCTCTCTGTCTCTCTCTTCCCCTCCCACAGCCAAGGCTCCATTGGAGCAAAGTTTGCCCGGGTGCTGAGGATGGCTCTGTGGCCTCTGCCTCAGGTGCTAGAATGGCTCTGATTGCGGCAGAGCAATGCCTCAGATGGGCAGAACATCGGCCCCTGGTGGACGTGCCGGGTGGATCCCGTTTGGGTGCATGCGGGAGTCTGTCTGACTGTATCCCCTTTTCCAACTTCAGAAAAGTACAAAAAAAAAAAGTTAAGCAAGAAAAGAAAATTAAACACAAACTAAGTAGAATGAAGGAAATGAAGAACAGAAATCAGTAACAATGAAAATGAACAAACAATAATCAATGAAACCAAAAGAAAGTTCTTCAAAATGATCACTAAAATTGATAAGCCTCTGGCTAGCCTGACCAAGAAAAGAGAGATGTAAATGAGCAATACTGAGCATGAAAGAGGTCTTGAGATCTACAACCACTAAAGATAACAAAGATTATAAATTTTACGCCATTAAATTTGGCACTTATATTAAACTAATAAATTCACTGAAAAACACAATTTTCAACAAACAAAATTTTATTAACTCTATTATCTAACTCAGAAAGTTAATCCACAGTTAAAATAAGGTTCCAGCCCAAATAGTTTCAAGGATAAATTTGTCCCATATTTTAAAAAGAAAGAACACTACTCTTATACCAAGTACTTAAAAAATATACAGGAGGCAAAAAGGCTTCCCAACTCATTTAGTGAGGCCAGCATAGCCCGGGACATCAAAGTGAAGACATTACAACAAATGTAGCACAGACAATTCTCCGTCATGAACACAGGCACAGAAAATCCTTCACAGACTATTAGCTAATCAAACACTGCAACATATGTAAAGGACACTGAGCATGACCAAACGAGTCTCAACTGCTTAGAGTACAGGCAACCGAAAACACTTACAGAACCAAAATACCTCTGAGCCTTTCATGTTGGTCCTGGAACAGCCCAGGACACAGCAGGGTGAGGTTGGTGCCTGGGGCCCGTGGGGAGGAACTGTTAAGAGTATGCAGACAAGGCGGTGTTCGATCCTAGCCAACCAACCTGCACACAGGGCCAGACCCATGGTATGGATTCCCTGCCGTAACCAACGATGCCTTGAGTAAAAGGTCATTCTTAGGGAGTCTCAATCTTTCTTTACTGTCCACTGAATATCAGCACGTCATAAGAAATAAAGCTTCTTTCACTCAGATAAATACTATATAGAACACAAACACCAAATGGCCACAACTGTGGTTTTGTTTAAAAAAAAAAGTGTAGCAGTTGTGGCGAGTCTCAGCATTTGAGAGAGATCTGTTTTAGACTCACTGAAAATATCAACGCCCCCCAGGGCATTCTCTCTGACCTCAGCCCTTGCTGGACCCTAGGCATACAGAGAAGCTCCGCCAAGGCCTCGAGTATTCTTCTTTCCGTCAGAGACAAAGCAGCATCCCTTCCTCTGGTCAGAGACTCTCCACCTTCCAGATGAAAAGCTGAGTGGACAGGCTGGACTCCAGGACCAGGGAAGCCAATTGGAGTTCCTTTTCAAAGCAGTGTCCGCTGAGGGAGTGAGTCAGCAACAATGGACCCATGAAACCCTCGCCACAGTTTTCCATTTTAAAGATTACCTGACTGAGGGGATTTAAAAATAAAAACAAAAAGGGTAAGAAGAAAACCTCAGTGCTAAGCCAATAGAAACATTCAAAACTATACCTAAAACAGGTTATATGCTAAGACACCATAGAAATTATTTTGTCATAATTTTCAATGATCCTTCATTAGTAACAAATATTATTTTAAAAAATTATTGATGCTTTCAAAACATGAGTTGGTGTCAACAGAGACTAACAGACATAACAGGCAGGTAACCGCATGGCTCACCCCCAGGGCCGGCAGCCTCTGCGTGCAGCTCACAGCCACCTTCAGCTTCCAGTCGGTCTCACCGTCTAGTTGATCAGTTCGAATAAAACATGAACCTTGGGGTTAAAGAAGAAAATCTCCTGAGTTACAGGTACTTAAAAAACAAAACCCCATGGTACAGCCAGACCCAGAAATGACCCACCTGGGAATACTCCTAAACAAAAGTCTTTAAAAGCCTTTATTTATGTGACTCACAAAACACATCTGCTGAAAAGGTTTAGGTCATTAACTATTTAAGCCTTAGCTCCTATTTGGTGTTCTTATCTATTAAGGTTTAATATTAATTGTGCTTTATTTTAGAAAAATCACACTAACATTTATACATTTAATTTTTATTTATTTTTTTAGTGAGAGAGAGGGGTGGGAAAGAAAGATGAGAAGCATCAACTTTTAATTATTCACTGATTGATTTTCATATGTACCTTGACTGGGGACTCTAGCCAAGCCAGTGACCTTGGGCTCAAACCTGGGACCCCAGTGTTCCAGGTCAATGCTCTATCCACTGCACCACTGCCTGGTCAGACTCTACTTTTTTCTTTTCTTTTCTTTTTTTAACTGATTTTAGTGATAGAAAAATGAAGAGAGAGAGATAGGAATATCAAACAATTCTTGTATGTACCCTGACTGGGGAACTGGGATCAAATCCACAATCTCTATGCTTTGGGACAATGCTAACCAACTGAGCTATCTGGCCAGGCCCCATTTCTACTTCTGAGTCATATTTTGATAATAAAAGAATAAGTAAATACTTGTCTGACCTATGATGGTGCAGTGGATAAAGCATCGACCTAGAATGCTAAAGTTGCCAGTATGAAACCCTGGGCTTGTCTGGTCAAGGCACATACGGGAAGCAACTACGAGTTGATACTTCCCGCACCAACCCTCACCCTCTCTCTAAAGGGAATAAAAAAGAAACAAAACAGTAAGTACTCAAATTTTTAAAAAAATGTGTAATATGACTTTGCTAATAAAATGTGTAAGGTACCATCAGAAAACACACATTCCAGAATAAAGGTACAGTTAAAATGCCAAGACCCTGGTCAGAGCTACTATCATACTGACACCCCTATCAAATCTTAAAAAAAAAAAAAAAAATTAACTTGCAACGGCCCATTTACCCTTTGACCATGCTGCCTTAGCATTTGTCGGAACCTACCTAAGACAGAACAGTACATTTTACATGCACACAATGACACACACAGAAGCCAATGGTGCGATGTCATTTCTCAAATTTGGGGAAACATGGATGGTGGCTAAATGAGAACATATGTTCACACAACTTAGTCCAATACAGCTATCACACACACTGTAAGGGTAACATGGACCCATGCCAATCCCCACCCGCACCAGCCTCAGCCTCGTGTCCATTTCACAGTAGAAGAAAGGTCCCCTGCACGGCATGGGCACTCTCTGCTCTTCCATGCTGCAGAAACACCAGACGCTTTTCTCTGCCAGCCACTGTCCTTTTGACTAGTGACAGCCACCAGCAAGTCAGTGCTGGAAGGTCCCCATGAGGTCTCTTTGACTAGTTACATTCTCACCCTTTTAACTGCCCTGCGCCATGGTGTAAGTACTGCAAGAATCCGGGAGGTTCGCAGACGCCACTCACCTTCCTCAGGCACAACAGGACTGACTTATCAACTGGAGACACACATGCTACTGCTGGTGTCCTTGTTTGTGCTCTGATATTAACCATAAAAGTGACGTCAAGGGGCTGGTTCCAGATTCCAGCTGACACGGAGTTTGGAAGTCAGTTCCCCTGCTCGACTCTAGGTTTGTTTTCCAATACATGAAATAAGAATGGGAGGCAACAGCCTGACCTGTGGTGGTGCAGTGGATCAAGTGTTGACCTGAAACAGAGGTTGCTGGTTCAAAACCCTGGGCTTGCCTGGTCAAGGCACTTATGGGAGTTGATGCTTCCCGCTCCTCCCCACCACCTTCTCTAAAATGAAATAAATTAATTAAAAAAAAAAAGATTGGGAGGGAATCTCTAGAGTCTCCTAAATGTCAAATATTCTGTTTCTAAAGGTGAAAGCTTATCTACCTAGATTGCTGTAATTTATGAAACAGTGAAAACAATATAGTGCTTTTTTTTTTTTTTTTTTTTTTTAGAGAGCAGAGAGAGAGAGAGGAGAGAGAGATGGGGGGAGGAGCTGGAAGCATCAACTCCCATATGTGCCTTGACCAGGCAAACCCAGGGTTTCGAACCGGCGACCTCAGCATTTCCAGGTCGACACTTTATCCACTGCGCCACCACAGGTCAGGCAAGTGCTTTTTTTTTAATAAAGGACTTGCTTCATGTGAAATAATTATGTGCTAATTAAAAAACAGGAAATTGACATTTATCTTCAATTACAGTAAACATTACTGATGCTGCAGTAAATATGATTGAAAGAGAGAGAGAAGGAGCGGCAGCAACCAGAAGTATGACTAACCTGACTTGTCTTACACAACTATATCTACTAATTTTTTAACAGCAGGCATGGGCTTCAACTGATGCCAGCTAAGGCTCAGCAAAAATTAATTATTAAATTGGTCTGCTTATATCCTATTACAGACTTCTTATGAATACTTGATTTTATTTTGTATAATTGACAAGAGTTGACAGGAAAGGACAGGTCTAATGACAATCCAGTTGAGATCACCAGTATATGTGTCACACAGGAGAGCCACAGCAAGTAGTGACAAAAGGGTTGCGGGGACACTGTGAGACACAGCACATGGGTCTGTCATACACTGTAATGAGTCACCCTGTAAAATCAGTGGACTGCCTGCAACAGCTCACAAATCCAATAGCTCTGAAAAAAATGGGCTACAGTATGTGCCCAACAAAAGAAAAATAGACATTGACTTTGCATATATAATATCAGATCGTTTGCCATCAAACTTAATTTCTAAATCATTTATATGACTTAATGACTCTGCATGAAATTTTTAAGCCGGTGGCAAGATGAACAGCACCACAGAGAGCATGTGGATGCGCACAGTGTCATTTACCTCCCCTCACCCCACTAACAAGTGACAGCTGAGCTATTGTAATGTGTCCCAAACACTTAAACTATAATGTCATCACTTAGGAGACAAGTGAAAAAGATATTGGCATTTATAAGAGATTGATGAAAATTAGTTCTCAAGCATTAATTTCTCTTAATACCACTAAAAGAACTGTGTGCATTCAGGAGATATTTGATCTGAATTAAGAAACTGATGAAGCAATTGATTAATTGGAATTTAAGCCATCAGTCACCAGATCCATCAGCAGCTTCATTTACATTCTAAACAATCAGCTGACGGCCCAATAGAATACCCTGTATTAATACACAGTCAATATGATGCCACGAAGAGACTGTGAGCTGTATTGACAGACGCCTGTGGCTACCATCCAAGCTCGAACATGCTGCATAGATTTAGGACTTCTATGTTGGTGAGGGCTTAAAGATTTTTATTATAACAAAGTATTACCAGGTTTTTCTGAACTAAAACTGAAAAGTAATATAATAATATTAATAGTGTTAATAGATACACAAAAAAATTCTTAATATGTGTACTCTTGAAAACTAGGCAATTAAAATAGTTAAAATATAATTAAAATCATACAAACAGAATTCCCAAAGCTTGGAAACCTTGACTAGAAGCAATGTTATGACACAAAGTTTATAGAGTGTGGGAGCTTTTGGTTCATTTTACAAAGAAAAGAAAAATAGCATGAAACCGGTTAACTGACATTTTAATATCTTCTTATGAGTAATCAGTAATTTTGTAATTTGATAAAAAAATAATAAAAGTGAGAAATATAATAGAATCATCGGCTAAAACAGACTACAGTAAGGTCCTAAACTCAGATCCATTAATAACCCTCCAAAATTGTGCAAAACAACACAAAACTTAGCATGCGTGCATATTATGTATGTTTTGGTGGGGAACAAAGAGATAATTCTCTCTTAAAGAGATCCATGACCTCCAAAATATTCAGCATCGTTACACCACATAGTAATGGTCCCGACACTGTGGAATGCAAAGTGAAGCTAGAGAAAAGGAAAAGAAGTCTCTGAAACAGCATCAGTTTGGACAGAATGCTATTAATCTGGAGTTGTTACACACGTATTACCCAACATGTGATACTACATTTCAGTTCTGCTGTCTTACGATGGCAATAGTGACACCATGGAAAGATCACTAAGAGGCTGAAGAATAATTTCCAAACGGCTCTAAGTCATGTGACTATCAGCGGGCACTCATGCTCTCTTGCCTGCGGAGTCCTCCTTTGACATACTGACATTTCTATCTCTCAGTTTTACGTGCTGATTTTTTTCTTTTCTTTTCTTTTTTGTATTTTTCTGAAGTTGGAAACGGGGAGAGACAGTCAGACAGACTCCCGCATGCGCCCGACCAGGATCTACCCGGCACGCCCACCAGGGGGCGACGCTCTGCCCACCAGGGGGCGATGCTCTGCCCCTCCAGGGCGTCGCTCTGTTGCGACCAGAGCCACTCTAGCGCCTGGGGCAGAGGCCAAGGAGCCATCCCCAGCGCCCGGGTCATCTTTGCTCCAGTGGAGCTTTGGCTGCGGGAGGGGAAGAGAGAGAGAGAGGAAGGAGAGGGGGAGGGGTGGAGAAGCAGATGGGCGCTTCTCCTGTGTGCCCTGGCCGGGAATCGAACCCGGGACTTCTGCACGCCAGGCTGACGCTCTACCACTGAGCCAACCGGCCAGGGCTTTTCCATTTTTTTTTTTTTACCTCAAAACACTATCTACACCAGTGGTAGTCATCCTGGTCCCTTCTGCCCACTAGTGGGCATTCCAGTTTTTATGGTGGGCAGTAGTGGAGCAACCAAAGTATAAATAAAAAGATAGATTTAAATACAGTAAGTTGTTTTATAAAGATTTATTCTGCCAAACAGCGAAAATCTGACATAAAGTACTTGGTAAGTAATTATTATTATATGCTTTAACTTGCTGTAACTCTGCTTTATAAATTTTATAAAGTAAAGTTACTTCCCTACTTTATAAATCACCATTACTCTGGAACCGGTGGGCGGTTAGAAAATTTTACTACTAACAGAGATACAAAAGTGGGCGGTAGGTATAAAAAGGTTGACTACCCCTGATCTACACAATTTATTTCTTTTAAGTTAATTATCTGAAATTGTTTCCATATTTAGGATAATAGTCTTAATCTTACACATATTTCCAGCATAATCATTAAAAGGGCAAGTAATGTAAAAGCATTTCTCAAACGGGAAATTTCTGTTATTCATTATAATAAATATATTTAGAAACAAAAACAATTCATAAGTAGGTGATGTCAGCAGGGATGGATGGCAGTGTTAAAAAAAAATCTCTGAAAATCCATTTCTCCATAATTATATGAGACCATTAGCAAAAACTGTCAGAAACAACTTATTTAGAATTCTGCAATAAAATAAAAAATTTGCAACAGTTTCAGGTGTACTTATTCAAGAGACAGCTAAATCTAGCTAAGAGTGAACTATGTGGTGACCTGCCCTGTTCCCAACACTCCGCCTCATCCTCATGATTCCACAGTATTGATAAAACTGAAAGAGGAGCAGCCGCCAAGGGGCCCAAACCCAATTCAGGGCGCTCCAAACCCCAGGACCAGAGACTGTGACCACCTGAGAGGCAGGGCTTGTCTTGATTTGACCTGACACAGGGGTCACTCAATGAGAACAGTTTTCTCCCTGGGATGTTTGTCAAAAACAATCAGTGGCAATTGCTTAATATCATGCTGCCTCGGGTGGTCATAAAGCTGGGGTAAACAAGCTGAACAAAAATCTTTTTTAAAAAGCAGGAAAGTCAGATGGCAAAGGGGACGTTGAGAAGCTCTACCACATTCCTGGGAGTCTAGAGGGCCATCCGCCTGTGCAGGGCTGTCCACATGCCCAGGAGAGCCGAAGAGGCCCTAATCTCTTACACCTGGCTGACCTGGAGGCTCTGTACAAGCAAGAAATTAAGGGGAAGGCGAAGCTGTCAACTGCTTGTGGCAGCACTGTGGCTGTTACGAGAACACTAGCAATTTTAAAAGAAAAACCTTGCAACTTGGGTATTTCAATAATATTTCTCTCACACAGTCCATCTGGTAAGGCAAGGAGAGTGAGCTGTTCCACAGTCACTCAGGAACCTAAACTGAGGTGTGCTCTGCCATTTCAACAAGCAGCCTCCACAGCTTCTCTGGCCAGATCCTAGTTGTGGGCCCAGCGCACCGGGAAGGGAAGAGCAGGGGGCTACAAGAGGCAAAGACCAAGGCTGAAAGTGGCCCACATGCCTTTCAGCCATCCTCCTTGAGCCAACTCTCAGGGCATGATCCCATCTACTTGGACAGGAAAAGGCGGCTGTCTACCTGTATTTCCAAGATGAAAGGGAAGTGGACTGGAAATGTAGCTCTCCAGTCACTACCTCACTGGGAAGACAAAACCTTCCATTAAACACCATACGATAAAGTATGTGTACCAAGTATACTAGTGCAGCTGAATGCCCAATGGTAGCCTCACCTGCCAATGTTCATAACCACAACTACAGCTGGTAAAGGAGAAAGTATTTTTCCTCTTTTCCATGACTTAAAATGTCACTTTAATAAATGTTGTTTATAAATGAAAAAAATGAAACAAACAACTCTAAAATGTAACTATATACTTTCTAGAGTTTTCATGCTGCACGTAATACATATCCTGAGCCTATAAAAAATAATATGCTGAGCTTCCCATAAATATATTATTCATTTATTCAACAAAGTGAGAAGTGTAAGGAAGAAAGAACTTTGGATATTAGTTGATAAACCTCCCATCATTTTAGAGATGAGAAAATGTGTGACCACATGTGTAGGTCACAGTATTAGGAACTGGCCAAAGCTGACGACATTTTAGGTTTCCTGATTTCCAACAACAGTGTCCTTGACCCTGAGGCTCCCTTCTCATTACCTTTCATCACCACGTTTCCGCCCTTCTAACTCTTGGAAGTTCAGGTCATGGAAATAATATTTTTCTGCGAAGTCCACTTCAACTCACCTAGGCAAGCAGTGTGGTCCCCCTGATCCCACCACACTCTTACCCTGTCCATACAAAACAGAGAGCCATTACCGGTAATGTGCGTGCCTCCATAAACACATAGATCATGAGTCTGAGGAGAGAAACCTGGTTTTGCTCCCCTTTGTCCCCTAAGCACCATGTAGTGCTGGCACATACTAAATGACATGTAAGTGTTTGCTGACTGAAGGAATAACATTGAAAATGTAGGCTAGCAATCAAATTTTCAATACCATTTAATTATTTAAATATCAATATGGATAGGAATGAAAACACTTATTTGATATATAGGTTCTAAACAAATTATATTTTTAAATAAACATTATACAGTAAAATCATCATTTTAAATAGCAACAGTTAAATGTAACTTATAAGTTAATAAATTTAATAAATTATCAAAAAAAATTTTACATTTTCCCTTTCAAAATGAAGATTAAACTGCCAAAATACAAAATCATCAACAATGTAAATAAAAATAAAAATACCTGCTTTTTCTGAAGTCCTAAGAAATACCATGTCCGATGGAATTCTTTGATTCTATAGAGATATAAAATGTTAATTATCTATAGGCAGTTTTATAAACAAACACAATTCCATTCAAAGCAGAATTACCTAGTAAATACAACTGAAATGTTGAATTAAAATTTATATTGAAGCAGTTCATATTTATCATTTGTATTAAAAATGAGCATTTTGATTCATATTTTAGTTCAACCTTTAAGATTTTTCCGCATTAATGAACCATGTAAATAGTATAGAGCTTGAAAACTGCTCCATTTCTGAGAAGTGTTAAATATTGCCATTTCTGTGGCCTCTGTCCTACCTTAAATATGGCAGTTATTGCCTTAAAAACAATTACATCCTTCCTATTACACTTACTGACCCTAGAACACGAGAATAGTGTTTCCAATGCCTCATACAAAACAGGGCATATCATAGATAAATACAATAATTTTGAATGAATGAATAAATGTACACCTGAGCAAACAAAAATAAATCCCCCAAATTTGAAGAGCTATTCTTTTAGAAAGCATAAAAGAAAAAAATCACTCAAACGTACTATATGGCACATTAAAACTTTTTTAAAAAATTTTTTTAAATTTTTATTTATTAATTTTAGAGGAGAGAGAGAGAGAGACAGAGAGAGAGACAGGGGGGGGAGGAGCTGGAAGCATCAACTCCCATATGTGCCTTGACCAGGCAAGCCCAGGGTTTCGAACCGGCGACTTCAGCATTTCCAGGTCGATGCTTTATCCACTGCGCCATCACAGGTCAGGCTTAAAACTTTTATAAGTCACTCTTCATACATTTATTTAATCATGATTACTAATAATTCTATCCATTGGGAAAGCTAAATAAAGAAAAATATATAAATAGAATAAGAATGCTTCACATAATTTCATGATTTATATTTTTGAGATCTACATATTTTATCTACACATGATATAAGAAATGGATTGTTAGTCAGCAAGCAGTAAAAGCAAATATAAGTTGTTAAAACTGAAAAAAATATGTTGTAGGACAGAGCTACTTCTTTGTAACATGAAGAAAGAAGGACAATGACTAAGATTTGAAGAACTCCTAGGTCAAGGAAGAAATCAAAATGGAAATTAGGAAATATTTTTAACCGAATAATAATATCTCAACATATTATAATATGTGGATTAACAGCAAGAAAGTAAATATTGTTTAAATATGCCTACTGCAGCAATAAGAAAAAACAATAAGCTAATAAAAGATGGTCAAGCCTTATAAAAACTATAAAATATTACTGATAGAAATTAAATAAAACCTAAAAAAATATGATGTATCATGTTCCCAAAACTAGAATGTATAGTATTGCAAAGATACCAAGTATCCATAAATTGCCCTAAACATTCAACACAAACCCAACCCAGATCTTGGCCTGTGTTTTGGTGGAAATTAACAAGACTTAGCTAATATTTACAGGGAAAGGCAAAGGCCAAGAAGGACAAAGAAAAACATGTGGAACATGAAGAGTTGAATCTGTAACACAGCAAAATGAAAATATTCAACTAAAGTAATGAAGACAAGGTAGTACTCCCCCCAAAGAGATAAGTACACCAATGTTAAGCAGAGATACCAGGAGGAGGCTCACACATAGGACACCAGACTTGGGAGGAAGATGAGACTACAGGCCAATGAGGATACAATGGTCTTTTTAAGAAATATTGCTGAGAAAAGTAGATACCCATGGGGAAGGGGGAGCGTACCTGACTGCTACTTCAATCAAAACACACAAATCACTTCCAGATGAATTATATTCCTAAATGTCCAAGTCAAAACAATAAAACTCCTAAACAATAATATATAAGAATATTTTCATAGCACTTTGGAAGGGAAAAAGACTCCTCTTCCCTCCACCAGAAATGAAAAAAAAAACCCCAACTATAAACAAAAAGATTAATGAAGTCAACCTCATTAAAATTAACGATTTCTCTTCAACAAAGCATTCCGGTAACAAAGATATTTGCAACATAAAGGATTCACATCCAGAATACCTAGAGACCCACAAACTGACCAGAAAGAAGGGCTGAATCAGAAGATAAATGGCAAGAGATGTTATCAGGCTCTTCCCAGATGAGAAAGATACACAAAGTCCCATGAGAAGGTGTCCAACTTTATCAGACAGTCTTCAAGGAAACACTCACTAAAACCACAACTGCTACATACATATTGCAAATGCTAAATTAAAAAGACTGTTGATGCCAAGTGTTAGCAAATGTGTGAGGCAATGGGAAGGCTTACACACTGCTGATTAGTGTATAATCTGAAATATCACTGTGCAAAATCATATACAACATCTACTAAAGTGGAACATATGCATATGCCCAGACCCAACAAGTCCACCCCAGGTACTATGTATGCAGCAGCAATGTGTGCAGAGGTGAGCCCAAAGACATGGACCCTAGCAGCAGCAGTCCTAACAGGAAAAACTCAAAAGCAACCCAAATACACATCAACAACAGAATGGACAAAAGGCATACTATGTAACAACAAAGCAAATGAATTACAGCTACACAGGACAAAAAGGAAGAGTCTCATTAATTATACTGGGCCAAAAAGGTACCTGCCCAACCACACCCCCATGCCATTGAATTTTCTAGGCATCCTTGCCAAAAATCAATTAACCATAAATCTACGGCTTTACTGCTGGGCTCTCAACCAAGAGTTTATGCCAGTTCCAACTGTCTTGATACTATAACTCTGTATACGGCTTTAAATGGAGAAGTGTGAATACTTTAATTTTGTTCAATTTTTAAAAATTATATTGGCTGTTCTGGGTTTCTTGTATTTCCATATAAATTTGAGAATTAGCTTGTCAATTTCTGCAAAGAAGTCAGCTGGAAAGCTGAAAGAGATAGACCTGAACCTATAGATTGACCTTGAAAGCATTGCCATTTGAACAATATTAATATTTGTAAACCATGAACATGGGATGTCTTTCCATTTATTTAGGTCTTCTTTAATATGTTATAACAATGTTTTCATAGCTTTCAAATACAAGTTTTCTACTTCTGTTGTTTATTATTAAAACATAATTTTATTTATAAATATTTTATTTTTTGATGCTATTGTAAATGAAATTTTCTCAATTTCATTTTCATACCATTACTCTTGATTCCCTTATGTTTTATTTTCTATGAGGCACTAAAAAATAAACTAGATGAATCCAAATAATTATTGGATACTTTTTATTTTTCCCTATACTGGAGACTATGAGCAACAGGAGAGAAGAACCTATATGTGTCTTCTTAACATGATACACTCTGTCTGTGTACACTGATCATCCCCAGTCCGGAGATCTAAGCTGTTTCTGATTTGGGGCTATTATGAATAATGCAGGTATAAATATCCATGCACAGACTTTTGTATAACTTAAATTAACATTCTTCTGTGATAAAGGTTCAACAGTTCAATTGCTGGGTCACATAATAGTCGCATATTTAGCTTCTTAGGAGACTAATGATTTTCCAGAATAACTGTATTTTTGATATTCACACATAAATGTATATGAAATCCACTTTCCTCACATCGCTGCCAGTCTTTGGTGGTGGCACCACTTGCCATTAGTAGTCATTCTGCTGTGCATGCCACGGTATTTCATTGTTTTAACTTGCATTTCTAGGTGAGCAATGACACAGCACATCTTTTCATGTGCTTATTTTCTATCTATACTTATTGTCATCTTTGGTGAAAATCTCTTTTTGTATCTTCTGCCCACTTTCTAATTTGATTTTTTTTTTTACTGTTGACTTCTAACAGTTTTTACATATTCTAGGTATAAATTTCTGGCAGATAATGTAGTTTACAAATATTTTCTCCTAGTTCGTAGTATGTTTTTTCATCATATTGACATGTCTTTTCAAAAAGCACATTTTTAAATTTTAATGAGATGCAATTTATCCATTTTTTTTATCTTTGACACATTATGCTTTTGGTGTCAAGTCTCAGAGCTACTTTCCTGCCCCATATTCTGAATGTTTTTAATAGGGTTTTCTTAAGTTTTTACAGTTCTACAGTTTACATTAAAATCCATGATCTGTTTTGATTTAATACTTGTATCAAGTGTGACACTTAGATTGAAGTTCATAGTTTTATTCACGAGTGCCCAAACAGCTCCAGCCTTATTGAGAGACTAGCTGGCCTCTCTCAATTTTAATTTGCTTTTGCACTTTGTCAAACATCCCTTAAATGTATCTGGGTTTTCTGCCCGGTTTCACTGGTCTTGGTTCTATCCTTCTTCCACACCATGCTAATAATGTTCCCAGGCATGATACCTGAGTCTTGGGAACAGTGATTCTTCTTTTTCTCCTTGCCAAAACTGCTTGAGCCATTTTAGAGCTTGGGCATTGCCAAATTAGTTTTAGAATAGGCTTATTTTGTTTAAAAAGACAAACCCACCTTGCTGAGATTTTGATAGGAATCATATTAAACCCTATCAACTGTGGGGAAACTGTGGAATGTTCCAACACAAGACCGTAAGGTGCCGTCTTTGATGACAGTGAACACAGTTCTTTCTGACACACCTGCAGTTTTGCTGCCACAGGAGGGGCAAAGACAGCATTTTTAGTTTCAGCTTCCACATGCTCACTGTTAGCACAGAATCGTGGAAGTGGCATTTGAGTGTGGATCTTATCACTGGCCACCTTGCTGAATTCTTGAGTTCCAAGATCTGTCTGGATCGCAGGGGCTTTCTATACACACAGCCATGTCATCTGTAAAGAGGGGGGTGTTCCCTTCTTCCTTGCCCATCTGAAGTCCTGCCTGACTCTGGCAGAAGCAGTGATGAGCGTGGAGAGAGCAGTGCTGCACCTGAACCCCGTCTCACTCAGTGTGGTGGAGCGGCGGCTTCACAGACGACTTCTGACTGGAGCAGAGTGCCTGCTTCCACCCCAGCAGGGCCAGCATGGGAGACAGGAGCTGTTCACAGACTCCATGCCAGGCCACCACCCCTCAACACCAGGCAACCCTGTAACAGCAAAAGGCAAGCCGGAGGTGGTGGGGCCAGGTCTGCACGCCGTGTCGACTCTGCTGCCACAACCACTCTCCTGCACCTTCTTCCTGGCCGGCTGCTCATGCGCTGCCCTATGGAGAGGCCTGCCGGCCTGGAACAGGAGAGGCCTTGAACCACAGCCCTGGCACTGAGGCCCTGAGTCCTAGGAGGCACCAGGTTCTGCCCCAGTGGAGCCTGAAGGTGAAGCTGCCTGGTGGACCCCTTGTCTGCAGCCTTGACAGGGACCCAGAACCACAAGGCCCAGCTACGCTGCACCCAGATTCCCAACCACACAGACTGTGAGACAATGAATGCTGGTGTTTAAAAAAAACTGCATTAGCCCTGGCCAGGCAGCTCAGTTGATTAGAGTGTCGTCCCAATATGCCAAGGTTGCAGGTTCAATCCCCAGTCAGGGCACATCTGAGAATCAACCAATGAATGCGTTAATAAGTGAAAAAACAAATAGATCCATCTCTCTAAAATCAATCAATCAAAAATTTTTAAAAACTGCATCAAGATTTATATGTCTACCATCTGGCTCAGTCACCTCTCCTGTCTTCATCAGGCCTATGGAAATATGCAAAGATATAATGTACAAGGATGTCCACCGTAGCACTTGACAATGGAAGCCACCTAAAAAAATCTAAGAATAGATCAAAAGTTGGTGACTTATTTAGAATCCATACCAATGAATACCATGTAAATGAGTTGCAAAGCAGTATGTCTGGTTTTAATCCAATTTTGTAAAATCAAACATACCCCAAATCATCCTCAGCAGTGATTAATGTTGACAGGAGGCAGACCACTAGTACTAAGTATCTCCACAAGTGACCCAGGCTGCTATGTTCCATGTGGCCTGTACAGCAGCTGAAGTAAAAGGCTCACACTGTATGTAAGAGGCCTTTCTAAAACTTGTCACTTAATGTTTTTAAAACAGTTCTTGCACCTTAAAAATAAATGAAGACTGCCCATTCAGCCACTGTTGCTCAGGGAAGACTGCATGAGAAACACACCCACCACTGCACAGCAGCTCACGTAGGGCGCCCCCTGCAGGCGCGCCCCAGGACTGGCAACCCTTTGCTTTCCACATCTGACCCCTGGTGGGGTTTTATACGGGCTTTTTCTTACACTGACCTAAACTTTTCCTTTCTAATCTTCTTTTACTTTCACTTACCCTTCCTTCTTTAAGTTTTATTAACCCATAAGGATTCTTATTAACCATAAGAATATCCAATAACTATGCGTAATATAGCTATCTGTAAAAGAAACAGAAATGTATTCTATTATAAATTCTAATACAATTTTTTATCAAATACTTCTGATAAAGCAACATTAAGCTGCTAAAACATGTCATATTTTAGAGAAAAGATTACTTCACTTACACACACACTGAAATGTACTTTAGCAAAACAGACTATACAAAAAAAATCTAGATTTTTCTTCATGTACAGCAAATCTTATACAATGATCAGATTTAAAATAAATGTCTCAATTTCCTTCATATTCAAAAGTTACTTGCAATCAGGCTAAATGTTAATAACTGGTATATACATATCTAAAATATATTAAAAATGCATCAACCTTTTCCACTATGATGAGGTCTCCAACTTGTATGTCTGAACTCTTAACTTGCATTTTACCTTAAAAAAAAGAAGAAGTATAATCAACTCACGGAAACAATAGCAAACCAGAGTTAAACTTTCAATTGATAAATAAACTTTAGATATTTATCTCCACTTATACTTTCAAAGTAAATATTTCAGATAGACACAGTCACTAAAAATTAACTTCTCTTAGTTAGTTCCCAGGCACAATTAACTACCCCAACAAAAGCCGTGTGGGAATGAGGAAGAGATTCCATTCGGAAGGTTCTCTCAAATCTGCTGTCATTCCAGGTGTGCGTCAAGTTATGATGGTCAGAAACATCACTAAATAAAATAATTTAATGATGAAAACTGAGGAACATGGAGATGCAAAACCCTTACATAAAACTGTGAATGGCATTGATTGGCACATAACTAACAGCATAAAAGAAACAAAGAAAATCAGAATATCATCCTCCACTGGAAGCTTTACAGACACAGGTCAGAAGTGAAAACTAAGGCCTAGAGCTTTATTACAAAAAGTGGTTCTTCTACATGCTACACAGCGCAAATCTTACAACACCTATATAAACATATCTACATACTATAATGTTCATATCAGACAGAAAAGATGAGATGTTACAGAGGCGATCTGAAACACCAGGTTCTTTCTCTGTCTCTGAATCCCCCTTCCTTCCCTCCCTCCCTCCCTCCCTCACATCCCTCACATCCTCCCTCCCTCACATCCTCCCTCCCATGTTGACAGTCTCCTTCCCCAGTCCACCCCCCTTTTAAAACAAGCAACAGCCCTGTGGGTCTCAATATTTTTGTAACTACTGTTTTAATTTCTTTTACATTCAGTTTATTCTGAAAGCTAACAGAACAGAGGTAAGATCATACATTATCAAAACATAATATTACCAGCCATTCTACTGACTTGTAAATCACATTTAACTCATTATAAAACCTTATTTCCTAAATACCTCTTCAAACAGCTGAAGGTCAGGAACACCAAACTAGTTCCTGAAGAGTGTCTGGAGGACATCAATGAGCTCTGTAAACAGTGTTACATTTCCATATTCGCTGTTACATTTCCATATTCCTCAGTTCTTTAAGAAACACACAAGGGCTGGAGCTACATTTGGTGAGTGAAGCTACTTTTTATTCATACCATAAAATAGCAATGTTCTTTAGAATTACATGTGCAACCAATCTTAAGCTGGCTCCACAACTGATAAGTCTATTAAGAGACAGAAAAGAGCCACAGAAGGATGTCTACTTGAACTGCTTCCCCTTCACTGTCACTTTTGGGCCTCCCATCTGTGCTCCCTCTACCACGCTGTCCAGCGGAGCACCAGGTGCACTGCGCAGCCGCAGCAGAGTCCCGCCCTACCCCTGATGGCTTGCCTCAGTCTACTGCCCACTGCATTGCACTCCTGCTCTCCACATGCTGACCAGACACTCTTACAGCAGAGAGAGAAACAGCTGCAGGCAAACCTGACAACTGCAGTAAAGAGTTTTAAGTATCTTCATCTCGTGTTCAGGAGAATGCCTGTATTCCCTTTATAGCTTTGTCACAAGAACTCAGACTTCTCTTCTGCTCTCCATCCCACAGCAGTTAGGACAGTGGAAGAGAAGATGAGGAAAGCTGCCTGCTCCCCACGCACCTGGGCCACTGGTGTGGCAGCCCCGCAGCGTGACCTGTCCTGCCAGCTCTCAACAGCCCCTGCCCACACTAATGGTGCGATTTCGGGCCTGCCTTCCTGAACTGAGCTGACGGCTGGTCCTAGCAAAACAGGAACATCGGAGCTGGGACACTAGTGACAGCAGACAATCCCTGAGTGGAACACGCTGCAGCACACACAAAACACAACTGGCATAACCCCCAGAGCCATCAACACGAAGTGAATGAAATGGGCATGTAAAACAATTTCAGAGCCCCATTGACAGAAGAAAATTCTCAATGTAGTAACAAAGATCTTTCAATGTATATGCCAGAATTTAAACCCAATAATAGTTTTTCCTAAAAATAACCTCTTCAGCTGTCAGGTACACACTCAGGCAGGCACACATGCCGGCCTTTCCCATTTTGATTTAACAGTGGATAGTGAACAGGACCAAGTCGGGTAACAAGAGTCCTTCCTCTCGGAACTGTCCCTATCAAGGCTTTCTGGCGAACCCTCTTCCAGCAATAATGCTCCTGCTGCTATGCTTCCAAAGTGGAATTAATTACGTTTCTCTCATAGGAGGAAAGCATTCACCTAATTTGTCCTGTGAACCAAGGTTTATGGGCTCCTCTCACGATCGAAAAGTGACACAAACAACTACTGCTCACGCGGCAGCCTTCCTCTCCCTGCTGGTCAGAACCGCTTGCCTGTGTGGAGAACATACACTCAGCAGTCTCCAGTGTTAGTTACCCTTTCGCTAGCTCAATGTGAGTTTCAAATGAACTTGTTGAAAAAACTAAGAATTATGCTTATCCCCATTCAAAAACCTCCATTATTTGATAACTACTTAGAAGATAATCAAATTTGCTTCATGATGTATAGGTTCCTCACCACTGACCTCAAGTGAACTTTCTGGCTATACCTACTGTCTACACATCTCTCTGTTTCTGCCCCTCCTCCCACAACCACATCTTCTTTTCCCTGTAGCCGCATGTGCCCAGGCATCCTGGGTCACACAGTAAACTGGGCCCATGCAGCTTTCAGGACGAGTGTGAGCGCCAGCAGCACTGTTCACACACCTCCACACAGTGTTTAGAACACTGTCATATTCAAACACTGAAGTGCCCACAAAATCTAAGATCCTGTGGTAGGTTCTCATCATGATAGCATAAATGAAATGTACTTTTGTGACATTCTGTTTGCTTTTCACAAATGCATATCCAAACTTACTCCATTTTAAAGCAGCAGAAGGAATTTATAACCATTTTATTCCCAATTAGTTAAAATGGGTCAAATATCATAATGGACTAAAGAGAACATTACCACATCTAACAACATATATGTAGATAGTATCAAATAAGCATGGACATGTATAATTACTTACTTCCCAAGAAAATACACATGAGATGATATAAGTGGGAGACAATTAAGCTACTTTTCACAAGGCATGGACCACACAGAGGAGCACTCCTGCAGGCGAGCATCAGGCGGACAGGCACGCTCCCTGGGAGAACGACTGTCCTGCATTGGCAGCTGCCTGTCTTCACTGCTGGGGAGGGAGCGGCCCTGTCCCTCAACCCTCTTGACACTGTCCATGGGTGTGGGGAGAGGGGCCTAACTTAATACCGATTATGAGGCAAAGTGGCTAGTTAGGAAATGAGTAATGAATATGTTTACTTATATACGTAAATAAACTAAAAAGAGATCTATACTCTAAAAAAAATATATTGCTGAGAGAAATTTAAAAGACCTAAATAAAGGGAGAGATAAATCTCATTCATGAATCAGAAGACTTAATATTACTAAGATGTCAATTCTTCCCCAAATTATCTGTAGATTCAATGAATCCCAATCAAAATCTCAGCTGGCTTTTTTATGGAAGTAGATTCTAAGTCATGTGGGAATCTAAACCACCTAGACTAGCCAAAACAACTCTGGAAATGGAAAACAAACTTGGAGGGCAAATGGTACCTGATTTATAAAGCAATAGTATTCACAAGAGCATAGAATTAGCGTAAAGATAGACAAATAGATCAACGGAGTGGAAGAGTCTAGAAATAAACCCCCACACGAAAGACAACTGCATGGTGGCAAAAGCACACGCATGCTATGAGAAAGGATGACTCTGCAAAAGTCATGTCACACTCAGCCGGACCTCCACATGCAAGACAAGTACTCACACTCACACCTTGTGCCGACACAACTGTTTACTTAAATGGATATGTATAAGGTAAACCCTGAAACTACAGAAAACAGAAGGAGAAAAACTGCAGGAAAAACACAGCAGAAAATCTTTGTGAATCTGACTTAGGCAAAGAGTTCTTAGGACACCACAAGCAATCATAAAAAAAACTAGTAAGCTAGACTTCATCATGAACATCAAAGGGCAAGGTACAGTGCAAAAGTCAAAGAGCTGGTGTCTGAAAACAGCTGGAGTCAGGTACAAAGAGAATAAGCTGCAAAGATAGGAAGGGACCCGCCCCCAGGTCTAGTGGCACCAAGGCTATGGAGAAACATAGCCACCTGCAGAGGAAGCAGGACCTCAAAGACGAGCACAGTCAGAGCATCCACAAATTCAGTGACAGGTACACAGACCAAAGTCACATGAGCTAGTCTTGGGGCACAAGGGCCCAGAATGCGCTCAGGCTGAGACACTGACCCTGGTGGAAGCTGGGCAGGTGTACAGGCTTTTACTTGACCTCTGCTGATGAAGCTGAGGATGCCATTCAGGGCACACAGATCTCTTCCTCAGGATGTGCTGGGGACAGAAGCGGGAACAAAATGGGCTAAGACAAGCCCTGCGGAATGTACACTCCCACCAGTTGAAGCAGAGTGAAGAAAAACACATCACCAGATGAACAGTACAAACCAAAGCCTGTGCAGTGAAGAAAGAAAAGAAACACTACAGTCGAGGGGAAGGGTTACAAAGCATCTTGCCAAAAGTAACCAATGTTTAATCTTAAAACATTCACTAGTAATAACCAAAGTAGTTTTTAAAAAACGTTCTTTAGCAATAACAAAACAAATTAAAATGCTCAAATTCAACATAATCAATTCTTATTCTATTAGTAAAAAAGAACAGCTTTAGAAAGAACACTGAAATAACAATATGTCACAGCATGGTGAGAACAGAAAAAGGTAAACAGTGTGTTCACGGGTAGAGGTCTCAGCCACCACTCCCGACCTCACCAGTGCACAGGTGGATCTACGCGCAAGTCCCAGGAGCTGCCGGCAGAGGCCATCCATGCAGGCCTTCTCACTCACCCAGGCACTTGTCTTTTGCCTAAAGCAATATGCAGAACTAACAACTGAAATAAGTATCAACAGCAAGTCATTGTGTTCACCAGATAAATATCCTGCAGAAAAGTACCTCAGGGTTAAATATTTTCTCAGTTACAGACACAAATGGAAATGATACGGTTTCAGTGGACAGAGGACAGCCCTCGAGTCCTGGTTAAGTCCACCACTGTCTGCATGAGGGAGGTCTGCAATCTGGTGTCTTCAGCTAGACAGACCTCTGAAACATCTGTCAAAGGTGAAGATACAAAACACTGTTACTATAGATGAATATTAACTAACAAGTTTTAAGACTCCCTGACAAAGGTCAGAAGATGTACAACACAGCAGTCTCCCTCTGTCATGGGCCTGCAAATGCTCCAAACAGCTGTGTGTCCTACGTGAGTCTGTGATTGTGCAGCACTGGGAGGGACAGGAGCCACACTGGGCCCGAAGCTGTCCGTGGTCTCAGTTTCCTCTAAACAAGGGGTCGGGAACGTTTTTGGCTGAGAGAGCCATGAATGCCACATATTTTAAAATGTAATTCTGTGAGATTCATACAACGACTCCGTGTACATTACGCATTATCCAATAAAAAGTTGGTGGTGTCCTGGAGGACAGCTGTGATTGGCTCCAGCCACTCACAACCATGAACATGAGTGGTAGGAAATGAATGGATTGTAATACAGGAGAATGTTTTATATTTTTAACATTATTATTTTTTTTATTAAAGATTTGTCTGCGAGCCAGATGCAGCCATCAAAAGAGCCACATCTGGCTCACGAGCCATAGGTTCCCGACCCCTGCTCTAAACGCTCAGTCATCTACACGCAGGGCATCTGTCTCAGACACTCCGAGTGTGGAGCCGACACCACGCCCTGGTGGGAGAATGAGGAAACTGACAGATGGAGATGCCAGAGCTGGGCTGGGCTCCTGCTAAGGGTTCCGTGTCACTGGCCCAGGGCATAAGCAGAAAGAAATGTCCCAACAGTCTTTATATTTATAGGGGCTCATGGTTCTCAGAGAACATAAGGGAAACGATGGAGAAAAATAACCAGTGGAAGAAGAGGGAAGCAGGGAGGTAGAAGAGGTTTCCTAAGCTACCAGATGTGCGATGAGGGCACATGACTGACAAACAGCACAGAAAACCCGTGTGAACCAGTGAAGCAGAACAGAAAGCAGAGGAAATGGCCCAAACGAATCTACATATTTCTCAAAGGTCTGAGAAAAGAACCGTAATAACTAATTTTAAAGTAACTAACTAACCATTTGAGAAAAAGAAAAGTTAGATTCCTTCTCCATGTAACACATGCTGTAAATGTACTATTGCAAACCTGTAAGGAAATCAAAACACACTATATCGGAGTTGGAAGGACTTTCTAAGGTTAAAGTAAAAACCACAAACTAAAAGACCAGAAGATTTGCTTCTATAAAAACTATAAATTCATTTACATCTAAAAAGTGATTTAAAGAATCAAGTGGGCCAGGATGTTAGGAGAGGGTGCACTGGGTACGGTGGCCTGTGTGGGTATGCTGCTTGCTGTGTAGACTGCCGCGGCCTCACCGGGCAGCTGACATCATCATCCAGCTGACTACTTTTCGTATCTGACCTGAAGGGCCCTCACTGACTTGGTGACTGCATTTACTGAGTGCCTGCATGTGCCAATCACTGTGCTGGGCCTCGGGGAAACAGCAGCGCGCACGCCAAGCTGAGAGTCCCATGACTGATGACATCACCAGAGTAACATCAGTCACCACCAGGAAAAACCAGATACTAACGCTCTTCATGGGGAAGAAGATGGTCTGTGTTAGCAAGTGAGTGCTTCGAGTTCTGTTCCAAGTGTCTAAGACCCTCATCTGCAAACACTGCAATAAAAACAAGGCATATCTGAATACCATGCAGATATGGATGAGCTGAGAGAACGCTCTGGCCACGTGGGTAAGCGTGTGGATTTCCACTCCTGCATATAGGTATCCAGTCCCGAGCATGTGCACCAGATCCTAACCACTGAACAGATGAGGTAATGAATCTGATGTGCATGTTGGTGCCTGACATGTGTAACAGGCAACAACCATCATGGTGTAGTAAAAGTGCTGTGATGTGTGCTGAATGTTCCTAAAGAAATGCTACAGTGGATTCTTTTCCAATGCTGCTCAGACCACAGACAAGAAAGACAACTTATGTCTACTTCAAACAGGGACGATATGAGATGAATATATGAAAGGCTGAATGGCTTTGGTTTTTATAAAATAAAACATCCATGAATGACTTCCAAATACCCAGGCCTGTACTTCATCTGCTCTGTCACAGAACTGGATGAACAGGAGATGATAGTGTCTCAATAAAACGGAGAGTCATCACTGCTCTGTGAATGTGAGATCACAGCAATCAGCTCTGATTACTTCCAAGAACATCCGCTGCTAAGCACTTTCTGATGGGAAATTCAGCTAACACTCGAGCATACTATTTAAAAAACTATCTTAAGATATGACTGTCACAAAAGGAAATCCCTCTTGCCAACTAGAAAATATAGTAACTCATAAAACCAGTTACATTTATGACTTCCCCTGCGGAAATGTGCATAATGCACGGGCAGTATATAAAAGGCACTAAAGAGGAATTTTTAAATCTCTCAATTAAAAAAAAAATGATTACTCATAACTGAAGTAAATGTCACTAAAAGATGACAAAATTTCACTGAAATATTTTACACTTTTTTTTCTTACAGAGACAGAGAGTGAGTCAGAGAGAGGGATTGACAGGGACAGACAGACAGGAACGGAGAGATGAGAAGCATCAATCATTAGTTTTTCATTGCGCGTTGCAACACCTTAGCTGTTCATTGATTGCTTTCTCATATGTGCCTTGACTGTGGGCCTTCAGCAGACCGAGTAACCCCTTGCTGGAGCCAGCGACCTTGGGTTCAAGCTGGTGGGCTTTTTGCTCAAACCAGATGAGCCTGTGCTCAAGCTGGTGACTTTGGGGGTCTCGAACCTGGGTCCTCTGCATCCCAGTCCAACGCTCTATCCACTGTGCTACCGCCAGATCAGGCCAAACGTTTTTTAACTCTAAGAAAAACAGAACAACAGGTTCACAAGCACACAATAACACCGTGCGAACAATATGGATCAAAGATGCTAAACCACACAGGAGCACAGTCCCTCCCTGTGCTCTCTGTGATAAGTCGTCTTTTTTGGCAAGGAAACTGGGACACAAGAAACATGCAAATATGGGACTGTTCTCCCACATTCTCTCCCATATGTAAGATTCATGTAAGGTTCAAAGACAGCAGACTTTCTTCTCTCTCGTGTGTCATATGAATACTTGAAAACAAAACAAACAACAAAATGCCAAAACTATTAAATAGAGAAATACATAATATATACAGAAAATGACCATCACACACACAATAAAACAAAACCATAGAAAAGAATTAATTCCATTTCTAAATCTAACGTTTCACGTTACCTTCAGGTTTGATACTGGAAAATACATGAGCAGTGTTGACATGACTTCTTAGCCTGCTGAGATTTGGTGGCTGAATAAAAAAACAAATAAAGACCTGCAATACATGCATGTACTGTCTGCACACTGCGTGAGCTCAGTCCAGGACCTGCTCGTGTTTGAATCCCATGAGGTTATCACAGTGCCTAACACACAGTGAATACTCAGTAAATATTTGTGGAATTGAATTGTGAACTAGTCAACTGGATAATTACTGAGGCATAAAATTTATACACCTCTCCTTAGAAACAGGAAAAATATATAGCATTGATTCCAAGAAGCTGAAAATAGAATGGCATGCAATTCAAACTTCTCTTCATTGGGAATTTTGCAAACACTGCCAACAAGCAGGAGCACCTGTGTTGGGCTCTCTTCCTTGCTCTGCTCTGACACTGCCCATCAGGAGACACGGGATCATGAAAACAGTCATATACAAGGAGGAAGGAAGGAAAAGAGCAGCTGCAGACATGGGAAACCCCCACACAAGAAAAGCAGCTTCTTAGGCAGTAAAACAAACAGCTAACTAAAATCATCCAGTGTCCACTGAGATCATATAGCAGCTAAAATATTCTCTGCTTTCAAACAGAGCACCTTTAAGATATTAGCAGATTTGAAAGTGGAAGAGGCATTCCTTAAAAAAAAAAAAAAAAAAAAAAAAAAGCCAAAAAAACCCCCACACAACAAAAAAACTAAACTAAAAAAGAAATAAACCAACTACAGAACATTTTCCCAGTGTACTTGTATAAGAATGTACTTAACAACTCCAAATATAAAAGGTGCAAATGTTGTAAAAACAATGCAACAAACCAAACTAGGTCACACAAAGAAGAAGCCATCAATGCCATTCAAAGAATGGGTAACAGTGAAATAGGAACTAAGGGGCTGAACAGCGAACACTCCTGACAACAAAATAAATTGTAAACTGTGCCCGATTAGCATACATGTGTATTTTTTATGTTCTGGGTTTACTTATCAATTATAATACTTGCCTCAGAATAACCAGCCATGAAGCCACATGCCACAGCAGAAAGCCTGGAGCACTGGGCTTGGAGTCAGAAAGGTCCAGGTTCAAATGTGAGCCTGGGCCTCAGGATTTCAACCTGTAACGTGCAGACACATAATACTACTCTACCCTGGATGGTGGTTATGCGAATGCGTTTCAGAAATGTTATCTGACAAACACAAGAAGTCAAAAACAGCAGAAATTACCACCACCAGCACTGATGACCAGCTCTTTCGAAGGTGAATTTCCTTCAGTGTTTAAAATTATCCTACTAAAAATGTTTTTAAAGTGTTTTTTGTACAAATATCATAGAAGTGTAAAAGACTTAATATTAGTATGTCTTCCTCAACAATCTCTACTGTTTTTAGGTGAAACCGACATAACAGAAAATCAGCCATTTAAAAGTGGACAATTCAGTGGCACTCAGTACACTCAGTGTCATACAACAACCTCTGTCAAGTCCTGAAACACCTTCGTTACCACGGAAGGAACGCTCACACCCACATCCCCACCTTCTCCAGACCACGGCAACCATGGTCTGCATTCTGTCCCCATGACTGCCCCCACACTGAGCATCTCATAAGGGAAACCTCAGTGCTTGTGTCTAGCTTTTCACACAGCATAGCACTTCCAAGGTTCAACCATGTTATATCTTGTCTCTACTTAAATTTTATGGTTAAACAATATTCCAATGCATGAATACACCACAATTTTGTTTATCCATTCACCCATTGACAGACATTTCAGTAGTCACCACCTTTGGGTGACTCAGACTAACGCTGCAATGAACATGGGTGTGTGTGTGTGGTGTGTGTGTGTACAGTATGTGCTTGAGTCCTGTTCCCAATTCTAAGTTTATCTGAGAAGGCCCTACTTTCTCCTTTATTTTTTGAATGATAGTTTTACTGGATATAGAATTCGTGATTGGCAGTTTTTTCTTTTACTATTTTAAAAATACCACTGTGTTCCTCCTGCAGCTTTCTCATCTTCTTACTGAAGACCCACATATGTGACAAGTGGCTACTCCCAGTGTTCTCTGGGTCTCTTGAGTTTCAACACAGTCTGATCACTGCATGTCTCAGAGTGGCTCTCTCTGCATTTACCTTTCCAGGGGTTCAATAAACTTTCTGAATCTGTAGATTCATGTCCTTTATCACATTTTGGAAGTTAATGGCCACTATTCCTTCAAATATCTCTCTGCTCTTACTCTCTCCTCTGCTCCTAAGATCCCATTCTGTGTACATTAGTACACTTGCTGTCAACGCACAAGTCTCCTATGATCTATTTAGTTTTCTTTTCTTCTTTTGTTTTTTAAGTGAGAGGAGGGGAGATAGAGAGACAGACTCCTGCCTGTGCTCCAGCCGAGATCCACCTGGAAAACCCTGCCTGGGGTAGATGCTCAAATCCACTAAGCTATCTTCAGTGGCTGAGGCTGACGCTTGGACCAACTGAGCCACTGGCTACAAGAGGGGAAGAAGAAGAAAAGGGGAGTAGCAAGGGGAAGAGAAGTAGATGGTTACTTCTCATGTGTGCCCTGACTGGAAACAGAACCTGGATGTCTGCACACTGGCCGATGCTCTATCCACTGAGCCAACCAGCCAGGGCCCTATTTAGTTTTCTAATTCTTCCTTCTGCTCTTCAGACTGGATGCTTCATGAGACCCTGATTCAGGTTCACTGATAGTTTCTTCTGTCTACTCTGATCTGCTACTGACACTTGATAGTAATTTTTTTTTAATTTATTGTACTTTTCAGCTCCAGAATTTTTTTGCTTCCTTTTCAAAAATTTTATTGGCATTCTGTGTTTGTTATATACATCATTCTCCTGATATCTTTTAGCAATTCATTTCCTTTAGCTCTTTGAGCATATTTAAGGCAATTGATTTAATCCTTGTGTAATAAGTCTTCAGAAATAGTTTTCTTAATGTCTTCTATGAATGGGTACACTCTGTTTCTTAGCATATGCTGTTCCATTTAGTGACTTTTCTAAACTCATTTTGTAAAGTGTATATATTCTTTGTCATATGTAGTCTCTGAAAGACTTTCTTGCATGTAAGAGGAAGGAGGAGGGAGATACGATAAGGGGGAAAAGGAGAGTGAAATAAAAAGGGGAAAAGGGAGAGAGGAAGAAAGGAAGGAAAGGAGAAATGGAGGGAAGGAAAGAGGACTCTGTGCTGATGGACCCTGTGCTGAGGGTTCCAGCACTTAGCCAGGCTGTTTACAACCCTGCTCAGCCTGTACCTCTGCTCACACTGAACCAGAAATTGGCTAGAGCAGTGGTTCTCAACCTGTGGGTCACGACCCTGGCAGGGGTCGAAGGACCAAAACACAGGGGTCGCCTAAAGCCATTGGAAATACATATTTTAGCCTAAAACCATCGGAAATACATATTTATTATGTATTATGAGAACCACTGGGCTAGAGGCAAAAGACCTTCTCACAGTTTTTTTTTATTCATTTTTTTTTTTAGAGAGGAGAGACAGAGACAGAGAGAGAGAAGGGGGGAGGAGCTGGAAGCATCAACTCCCATATGTGCCTTGACCAGGCAAGCCCAGGGTTTCGAACTGGTGACCTCAGCATTTCCAGGTCGACGCTTTATCCCCTGCGCCACCACAGGTCAGGCCCTTCTCACGTTTTTTCTGAGCATGCAACCAGCTTCAGCCTTAAAAGTGGCTTTCAAAATTCCCCAGTAAACATGAGTATTTGGGAATGCCCTAGTTTTCCAAAGAAAGTCTCTCTCCTGGCCCTGGCCAGTTGGCTCAGTGGTAGAGTGTCAATCTGACATGTGGAAATCCCAGGTTTGATTCCCAGTCAGGGCACACAGGAGAGGCAACCATCTGCTTCTCCTCTCTCCTCCCTCTCCTCTCTCTTCCACTCCTGTAGCCATGGCTTGTTTGATTCAAGTGTGTTGGCCCTGGGCACTAAGGATGGCTCCGTGGATCCTCTGCCTCAGGCACTACAAATAGCTCAGTTCTGAGTATGGGCCCTGGATGGGGAGAGCACTGGCTCCAGACAGGGGTTGCAAGCGGGAGTCTGTCTATCTCCCTTCCTCTCACTTAAATAAAAAAAAAATTAAAAATAAAATAAATTCTCCCCCCTAATTTTTCTGCCTGGCATCTGACACTGGTGTGTGTGTCAACTGTTTCTTTGGCCCCAGGCTACTTGGGAGGTGCCTTAGCCTTACAATGCTTGAGAAATGCCGGCTTCTTTCTGGCTTTCCTGTCTTGTGTGAGTTCCAAGTAGGTAAAAAAAAAAAAAAAAAGACTAGCACCTTGTTCCAGTCCCTAAGTAGCCCTTGGACAAGTTAGACAGATAAACACAATGCTTTTCAAAAAATTCTGCTTTGCTCCCTTCAGAGCCAGAATGCAGAGTCTCAAACTGAGGACACAGCTACTGACTTCACGATGACACCATAATGGGAGGGGTGGAGCAAGGACAGGTGAAAACACAGGAAAGCTTACCTGCTGTGTTTAGGCTGCCTTTACCTGGACTGACAATCGCTCGGGTGCTGTAAGCCTGACCTGTCCAGATTTCTGATGGAGTTAGTCCTCAGTGTGCACCTGACTGCTCAGTGTTTCTGTGGAAGAACGGGCAGTGGAGCTGCCTACTCTGCCATGTTTGCTGACATCATCACGCCATTTGTTTTTGAATGATGCAATTAATGCATGGAACTGAATCTCTGCTTTACCCAAGTACCACAACTAAATAAGCAAGGGCCTACACTGTATTTCTTTTTTCTTTTTGTATTTTTCTGAAGTTGGAAACGGGGAGGCAGTCAGACAGACTCCTGCATGAGCCCGACCGGGATCCACCGGGCACGCCCACCAGGGGGCGATACTCTGCCCATCTGGGCGTTGCTCTGTTGCAACCAGAGTCATTCTAGCGCCTGAGGCAGAGGCCACAGAGCCATCCTCAGTGCCCGGGCCACCTTTGCTCCAATGGAGCCTCGGCTGTGGGAGGGGAAGAGAGAGACAGAGAGGAAGGAGAGGGGGAGGGGTGGAGAAGCAGATGGGTGCTTCTCCTGTGTGCCCTGGCTGGGAATCGAACCCGGGACTTCTGCACGCCAGGCTAATGCTCTACCACTGAGCCAACTGGCCAGGGCCCCTACACTGTATTTTAAACAATAAAACCAGAGTCACACCTAACCTACCTGGCCATGCTGGAGACTCTCCTTCCCACAACCACAGCCGTGTTTTCCACAGCACACTCTCCTCGACCATACCACTACCTTAAGCATCAAAGTGTCCCAATAATTAATTTTTCAATTTGATTAAGAGTAATCTTTACAACAAATGGTACCAGGACAATTTAATAGTCACATACAAAAGAATGTGAACTCAGCATAGACAAAATATGAAATTAAGAGAGATAATAAACCTGAATGTAGGAATTAAGACTATAAATCTTTGTAATATTGTGTTAACAAATTATTTCTTAGACACAATCCCAAAAGCACAAGCGACAGAAGAACAAAAAGATGAGTTGGACTTCATCAACATTAAAAACTCTATGCATCAAAAGATGTCATCAAAAAAGAGAAAACATAACCCACAGAGTGAGACTAAATATTTCCATATCACCTATCTAACAAGGGACTTAAATCCAGAATATAAAGAACTCTTACAACTCCACAATTAAAAGTCAAACAGCCCAGTTAAAAAGTAAGCAAAGAATCTGAATAAAATTCCTCTAAAGAAGCTAGACAACTGGACAATGAACACACAAGAAGATGCTTGACACCATCAGACATCAGGGAAACACACATCAGAACCACAGTGAGGTGCAACTTCACATCCACCAGGACAGCTGTCCACCAGGAGATAGAAATATGGGTGAAGGCATGGAGGAACTGCTGGTGAGAATGTAAAATGGTGCGGCCAATTGTAAAAAGAGCTTGGCAGTTCATCAAAAACACAGTCACTGCATAATCTAGAAATTTCACTCTTAGGAATATATACAAAAGAAATAAAAACAATGTTCACAGAAACTTGTAAGTGAATGTTCACAACAGCACAACAGCCTAAAAGTAGAAACAACTCAAATGTCCACCCACTGATGAATGGGTAAATAGAATGTGGTCTACTATTACAGTTGAATATCATTTGGCAACAACCAAAAATAACGTTCTGATACCAACAGCATGGATGAACCTTGGAAAGATTCTGCCGGTGAGAGAAGCCAGTGACAAAAGACCACACAGTGCCGGAGTCCACCGACACGAAATGTTCAGAAGAGCAATGCAGAAACACACACAGGTCCGTGACTGCCGGGCACTGGAGGAGGGCAGCAAAGGAACAAAAATGGGGAATGACTGTTCATATGCCCATAGGTTCTTTCTAGAAAGTTAAAAATGTCTAAAATTATGCTGGTGATGGTTTCATAACCAAAACTCACTGAACTGTATATTTTATATAGATGAACTGCATGTTATGCAAAATAAATCCCTATAAGGTATAGAAAAAAAAATTTGGGACAGAATTATTTCAAATAAATAATTCACTGTACAAACATCCATAAATAAATAGAAGATACAACGCCCACTGCAGATCTGCATTTTAATCAGACTCCGAAGTTTCACGGCCACTTTCCTCCCGCAACTGGGCCTATTTATAAGAGTGTCACCTGTCCTCTTCCAAACACACCACTTCCTTTTTACTAGAACTAAAAAACCAAGTAAACAAGCTCTTTAAAAACATAAATTAACCAAAGATTCAGTCCTGAATGAAAGCCAAGGAAAAACAGGCATAGATTAGTTACTGTTTGTGGTCTGACATTTATTTTAGGTGCTCAAAGCCCTTTACTTAAGCCTCAACTATGGTACTAGATGTCTGATCTCTTTTTTTTATTTTTTATTTATTTATTTTTATTTTTTTACAGAGACAGAGAGTCAGAGAGAGGGATAGATAGGGACAGACAGGAACAAAAAGAGATGAGAAGCATCAATCATCAGTTTTTTGTTGTGACACCTTAGTTGTTCATTGATTGCTTTCTCATATGTGCCTTGACCGTGGGCCTTCAGCAGACCGAGTAACCCCTTGCTCAAGCCAGTGACCTTGGGTCCAAGCTGGTGAGCTTTGCTCAGACCAGATGAGCCCGCGCTCAAGCTAGCAACCTTAGGGTCTTGAACCTGGGTTCTCGGCATCCCAGTCCAACGCTCTATCCACTACACCACAGCCTGGTCAGGCTAGATGTCTGATCTTTATGACTGTGTTTAAAATATAACACAAAGAGAAATCTAAATGCAGTGATATTCTATTTCACAGAGCATGTACAGACACTAGCTGCGTTTCCCATGTGTCCAAGCACATGCATTACACACAAACTGTAACAGAGCACACCATATAATTACTGATACATGTGTATGTATGTGCATGTGTAAGTCTATGTATATTTGTAGTCACGTACTCATCTAGAAAAGGAATAAAAATCTACTCTGAAATTATGCATTATGTTACAATAAGAAAATTACTTAGATACCATATGCCATCACACTATATAATTTTCAGTAACAGAATTATGGTAAGACATGTTTTCTCTCAGCTATGTTACTTCTGAAATGATGGGTACATCGAATGAATGATAAACTGGATTCAGTGTGTTGCTAACCTCTTATTGTGAGCTTGCTGTATAGTTGTGAATTCACTTCCTTGTCTCTCTGAAAACGCCGGAATTCATCGATTGCTTCCCTCATGATAGTAACAGCCAAGACAAATCCCTATAAAACAAAATAAAACAAGATATTTGAGAAAACTTAACTTGAACAAAAGAGTAAAGGGAAATTCTTTTAATATTCAGTTTTACTTTTCCCCTCAATTTGCAATGACCCTTGAACAACATGGATGTGACTGACGCAGGCTCACTGATATGCAGATTTTCTGCACAGTGTCTGACTTGTGGTTGGGAACTGTGATGCGAGAAGCCGTCTGTACACAGGGTTCTACGTCACTCCACAGGGGAACTTGAGCATTTGTGAATTCTGGTATATGTGGGGGTTCCTGGAACTAATCTCTCTGGTGGATGCCCAGGGACAACTGAGGTTTTGGGGAGTCAAGAGTTACATGTAGATGTTTGACTGTGTGGGGACTTAACACCTGTGTTGTTCAAAGGTCAATTGTATATTATTACTTCTAAAATATAAAAAAATGAAAACAAAGAAAAAAGACAAAAAGTAACAATAAGACACTATAAAAGGAACATAATATGTAGTAATAGATTTACAATTCTTGCTATCCCCAAGGCAAGTGTCAAAACTGACATCATAACACGTATGTACTTCAAGCTAAACACAAAACACTTAAATCTTATTTCTGATCGAATAAAAGCATTTCTGAACACAAAACAATTCCCAGGAATGATACCTATCCTGATCAATTTTCTTATCTAATGCAACATGATATAACATTTGAGAGCACCGGTACCATTATAGCGCTTTCTTTCATTTTTTAGGTAAAACTGAAATAGATTAATTTGATGCTATCTGAATAAAACTTTTATGTACTTATAATCTACTATGAACTATTATATCACTAACATGTAGCTAATGTCCATCTTTTTTAAAGGCTACATTCTTATTTTCTAACACACATTCCATGAATATACAAGCCAATCTCCCCATAAGTGGAGACCTCTCTGTAGGCTTCCTGTCACTGACCAACATGCTCCAGTCCGCTCTGTAAACAACACATCACTGGATGAATTTTCATTTAAAAGACAACCATCTTCTATTCTAGTTATTTTTCTGTACAACCAGAGGAGCCAGGACTGCACTATCAGGATTCTAATAGCTCTGTGATAATTTTGAAATGTGGAAGTGTGAGTCCTCCCACTGATCTACTTTTCTAGGCTGTCCTGGCTGCCCTGGGACCTCTGCATTTTCCTGTGAATTCCAGGATCTGCTCACCTGCTCCTGCAGTGAGTCAGTGGGGGTTTAACTAGAAACTGCACTGTGTCTGTCGATCCACGTTGGGAGCACTGCCATTGTGACACTACTAACTTCCCAATTCTTGAACGTGTAATAACTGTTTATTTATGTCTTCTGTAATTTTTTTCAAAAGTGTTTTATAGCTTGAGTACGTAATCTTGCACTTTATCTACATCTGTTCTTATTTTTTCTGTTTGATGCTATTATAAATGGAAGTTATCCTGAGGTCCTTTTTGGATGGTCATTGCTAGTATACAGAAGAACAAGTGATTTTTTGTATTAATCTTATACCCTGCAACATGACTAACTCATTTATTTGTTCTAATACTTTTGTGTGTGGATTCCTTGGATTTTCTTACATCTGAGGTCATGCCATCTGCAGATAAAAACAGCTTTTCTTCTTTTCCACCTAGACATCTCTTCTTTCCTTGCCTAACTGCCCTCCTATTTACTTAACTGCCAACACTTGGCTGGAGCAGACAGAGGGAAGGGGCCCTTCCTCTCATGTGTCTGTACGACACCACCCAGGACCTGGACACAGGTTGTGATTACAACACACAGGTAGAGAAAGAGCAAGAACTCAGGAACTTATGAATAAATTGCTGTGAAGATATTTCCTTTCAAAAAATGGAAAAAATAAACAGCACTTTTGAAATGCTACCTCTAGTCTACAGCACACAGAGCCTGCAGACTTTATGGGACATGTGGGCTAGGGGTAATGTACAACCTAAACGGTCATTACAGCAGCCTGCTAACTGTGGGAAACTAGAATCAACCCAAGTCTCCTGTCCCAGGTGAGGGACAAATCCTTGTGACAGACTCCTAAAAATCAATAAACTAGACTGTGTCAACGTAGATCAATTTTATAAACCAACCTTACACTAAAAAAGCATGTTGCAAAGAGATCCATAGAATAAGATAAACTTTATATAAATTCTTAAAGTATGCAAAACAATGCTGCATACTGTTTAATGATACAAACATATGTTAAATACTGAAGTTATTAAGAGATATATAGCAACTGTAGCCTCAAATTTAGAACAGAGATTACCACAGTGGAAAGAAGGGCAGAGAAAAGAAGAAAGACTGCATGGCTCCTTGGCTTTAACACTAACTTTAAAACAGTGGTGCAAGTGTAAGTGTTCTCCTTTCTGGGCATATGCAACGCACACGCAAACACACGGCCCGCTCCGGGCAGGAGGGAATCTGAGCGTGTCGGGGAGCTGAGCTCCCCTACCCCCTTTCCAACCACAGTCCTCATCCATACTCTAGCACACACCACCTACCTCCCACAGGGCCAAGCGTCCCGTAGCCCTCAGGTTTTGCAATGGCTTTTCTCTCTGCCTGTAGACTCTTTTCCCTATTCTGTGCATGCTCCCCCCTCTCTCCTGTTACTCCTTCCCTCAGAGGGGCCTGCCTCAACCACCCTACTAAACCCATCATTCTCAATCCCGTTATCTTCCTTTATACTTTCTTCTTCATAGCTGTGTGGCTGCCACCTGGCATTAGAGGTCAATTAAAACTGTCACTTGTCCTCCCAGATATGAGCTGTCAGGAAGCACGCCACCGTATTCCCTGTGGCATCAACTCTGCTTACACTAGTGCTAGACATAAACTCACTGCTGGCTGACCAACCAATAGTGCATTTCATTCTATCCACGTATTAACCCACTTTTCCATAGTTATTCTAATATATGTACCTTTAACATGACCACATATTTTCTCTAAACACCATGTTTAAAGTTACACAGTAACAAAGTGTTCAAACATATTCATGGCACAGGGCAGAGTTAAAGAATCCAGTCAGATATCAGACTTCTACAGGAATTTTTTTCATAAAAAATGACAGACATTCTTTAGACTTTTTGACTACTTATTATCAGGTCTACCGGAAAGTTCTACCTGTTTCTATCACAAGTTTCGACACGTAAGCACATGTTTATTTGGTGCATGTGTGCCTCTCTATTTTTATCACTTACTGTATACATACTGACGTAGCAAATTAACTGAAACAAAGTTGATTCACATTAGTCTTATGTGTGAAGCAATAGTGTACCCATGGCTACTGATAAAGTTCATTTATGCCACTGTAATTTTTACGAATTTCAACAAGGAAGAAATGCTACAGAAGCACGTAGAAATTTATTGAAAGTGTTTGGTGAAGGTACAGTTTCTGATAGGACATGCAGAAGATGGTTCGAAAAATTCAAAACAGGTGATTTCGACCTTTCTGATAAGCCACGTTCTGGGCAACCGTCTTTAATCGATGACGATATTGTTAAGACCATGTTGGAGCAAGATCCTTTTCTGACAACATCAGAGATCGCAGAAAGGCTTAATTCAGCTCAGCAAACCATTTCGGACCATATTCAGAAGATAGGATTGGTGTGGAAATATTCAAGATGGGTGCCACATGAATTAAGTCAGAAGAATTTGGATGATCGAGTCGTCATATGCACATCTCTGCTTGCTCGGAACAAAATCGAGCCCTTCTTGAACCGGATGATAACTGGGGATGAAAAGTAGATTACCTACAAAAACATCTTAAGGAAAAGGGCATATTTTGAACCTGGAAAACCTAGCCCTTCCACCTCTAAACCAAATTTGACTCTGAATAAGAGAATGTTGTGTATATGGTGGGACATTCGAGGACCAATATATTACGAGCTTTTAAAACCAAACGAAAAGCTCAATTCGGAGAAGTATTGTCAGCAACTGAATAATTTAAAGACAGCAGTCCAAGAAAAGAGGCCGGTGATGTTCAATAGGAAGAACATCATACTGCATCATGATAATGCCAGGCCACATGCTGCTTTGGGGACTCGTCAAAAAATTACAGAACTAGGCTGGGAAATTCTGTCACATCCACCATATTCCCCGGACTTAGCACCCTCCGACTATCAATTGTTTTTGTCCTTACAAAATTTTTTGAAGGGCAAAAAATTAAAAAATGAAGAAGATATCAAACAAGCACTGGTTCAATTTTTTGCATCAAAAGATAAAACATTTTTCAAAAATGGGATATACAAATTGCCCTCACGCTGGCAAGAAATCATTAATAATAATGGCAATTATATTATTTAATAAAGTTTATTGACAGTAAGAAAAATTTGTATTTTGTTTTATTCCAAAAACGGACAGAACTTTCTGGTAGACTGTATATTTCTTCAGGATGAATCCCTCACATATAAATGCTGAATCCATTTGTTAGCCTCTGGTGTTATCAAACTGTTCTCCTAGAATGCAGACTGACATCTGCACTACCTGCCCAAGGTCTCCTTCAGTTGTACTAAGTCAGTGACAGAAAAGACCAGCCTGCAGCGCCATGCTGTGTGACCTCCTACCCTGCGGTGCTGTGCTGTGTGACCTGTACAGCTGCTTTCATTGCTGCCCTCACACAGTCTCTGTGAGACCAGGGGCAGTGGCTCAGCCTGCCCCGTAACCCAGAATCCCCCACTTCCCATCCCTCCCTGGAAGGCGTGGGCTACACAGACCAGAATCTGACCCCTACAAGTCCTGGGTCAGATTCCAGCTCTGAGGGCAGCAGGTGCTCCGGGGAACCCTGAACCCTCCTCTCACGGAAGGAAATTCACCCGCCATGTTTCCTTCCCACATTACACTGGTGATTTGCCCCAGAGGGGACAGAAGGAAGCAATACACTTGTCCATATAAGCTGAAAATTAATAAAAAACTATCAGCAAATACTATAAAACTACCAAGACAGTATATGTTTGAAATGGGAATATCCATATTATTTGCTTTTTAAAAGTTTTTAAGACACTGAGCTGTCAACCAGAATTGTCTGAATTTCATCAAGATACTTTAGAATTATCACCATCAGCCAAAGGTAAAAACTGCCCATTTGTCAGGATGTCAAGAGTTACTGAGTGGACCTACATGTCATTCCAAACAGCTCAGTGGACACAGAAGAGAGCTGGGCAGGGGCAGGCCTTCTGTTCCTGGACAGGTGCAGACATTCACCTGGCCAAGGAGAAGCGGTGCCCAGCAGCAGCACAGGGCTCTGACTGTTCCCACCGAGGCCACAGCTATAGGGCTATGGGGAATTTAAGAGACAGAACTCTGCAACATCTTTTAAGAAAAGTTCAATGATAAACAGCAACATTGTCAGATTTTTAAAAATCTGATCAATTTATCTATTAACCACTTCAACTCTTAAAACGATATTCTAAATACTGCATAATTTAACTTAATTCTTAAAATCTTTTTCTTTACCAGAGGAGCCCAGTAGGTGTAGAGGTAGCCGATCTTCAGCGCTGGCACAAACTGGGAGCACGACACACCCAGGAAGTAGAGGTTCAGAAAAAACTTGAACTGTTCATACAAAACCTAAAAAGGAAAAGAAAAATAGTAACAGTTTCTCCAAGGAAAATCTTTAATGGCACATTAAATCAATAAAATCTGCACAAGACCTAAACTACTTTCCTTTTTGGTTTTTTTGTTGTTGTTGTTTTGTATTTTTCTGAAGTTGGAAACGAGGAGGCAATCAGATAGACTCCCGCATGCTCCCAACCCGGATCCACCTGGCACGCCCACCAGGGGGCGATGCTCTGCCCATCTGAGGTGTTGCTCTTTTGCAACCAGAGCCATTCTAGCGCCTGAGGCAGAGGCCATGGAGTCATCCTCAGCACCCGGGCCAACTTTGCTCCAATGGAGCCTCGGCTGTGGGAGGGGAAGAGAGAGACAGGAAGGAGAGGAGGAGGGGTGTAGAAGCAGATGGGCGCTTCTCCTGTGTATACTGGCTGGGAATCAAACCCGGGACTCCTGCACGCCAGGCCGACGCTCTACCACTGAGCCAACCAGCCAGGGCCTAAACTACTACATTTCCATCAAATGGTAAACATATGCCCAAGTCCAGTGAATTTAATAATTTTAACATCAGCTTTCCAGTAACTAAATCTTATATAAAAAGAGGTAAGGTAACCCTGAAACTATATTTAAAACAAACTGACAAGAAAGACCATTTGACTATGTGAGAAGTGTCCTGGAAGAGCTTTCCTCTCGTGTGCAGGGGTCCGGTTCCCGATTCCTCCTCCGTCTGTGAACTGCACGTGCCCACAGAGCCCCGAGCTAGCAGAGCCTTCCCTGTCAGCAAGGCAGCAGATACACACATATGAAGGTGTATCCTGATAACAACTCAGAAAACATCATTCAAAAGTGTTAACCTTGTATTTATGAAATGGTAAAAATAAACATAATGAGCACGTTTCGGAATGTGGAATCTGGGGAGACTTACAGTGAGTAAAAAAGCAAAAACACAGGTGTAACTTCCCCCCCAAACTGCCTTAGTCACCTCAAAGTGTACGAAATGATAAAATATAAAGATAACTAAAATATAGACCAATTTTCAGGAAGACAGCTACCTATACATCTTTACAGTCCCTTGATAACTGAGCTTCAACAATATTTTCAAATGTAAAATAAATATCATCAGTCAATAAAATTTTAGGAATGTTAATCCTGCAACTTTTTGTTTTTGCTTAATTCAAATAAAATTAGCTCTAAGGAAGAAAAACAAGATCTAGTATATTAATAGACTTCTATTACAAATTCTCAAATTAATAGATTTAAATTGAAAATGAAAATGGAACAAAACTCATGGTTCCGGATGAGAATAATTCACACAGCACACTATAATCACAATGAAACTTGTTACAAACTTGCAACTGCAAATCCAAATCTCCTTGGATACCATTATTTATGCAACTTGGAAGGTATGGAACTATTAACAGGGCAGAGCAATGGGTTGAGTCCTTACTGTTGATTTAAAGGGTCTGGAGCCAGTTTCTACATAATGAACTTATCTGCATCATCAAACAGTCGTGTGTGACTGAAAAATCGGTTACACTGATAACACGTTTATGTTCATAATCGTGTTCAATTGCTGCCTGAAAATGTTTGGAATCATTTTATAAATTAATCTCAGCAGGACAGAAAGTCCTCTTTCTCCTCAGTGGTTTCCTTAAAATCTCAGTTAGCATAAATTATACCTATTAGCAATTCAGAAATTGCCATTCATGCTAAAAATGGAATAGAATGCCCACTGTGCAATTACCAAATGTTTCTAAAATACTATGTTTCAGATGAAAAGACTAATTTAAGAGACAACCTAAGGAAAAAGTCATTCACAGTAGTAGTTGTGCAGACACATCAACAGGTATGTTCACGGTACAGTGCAGTTGGCAGGCTGTGTGAATTTTCTGTAATCAATACTTTTTTTGTCTACTAAATGAACTTGGTGACCTTAGGAAAATCTACAATTCTTAGCCAATCTACGAGTATTTAATAACTTAAATCTAAAGAGAAAACAGTAGCTTTATTCATTAAAAATGAGAATATTTATCTGCCTGAAGACACTCTGCATTTTATTGTCCTGACAGAAGATCAGTCTTTCATTTGAGCCATTAGTTTTGTGCGTTTTAATAAAGGATCATAGTACTTATCAAGCATTTGCCAACTCCTGAATGGATGGGTGGACAGGTGGAGAGGGGGACAATCAATGTCCACAGAAAGTCAGCACAATAATTTAAATGAAAAGATGAAAGACAAAGCAGCTCTCATGTCAATCACATAGCCAAGAGATTTTATTGCAAAATAGCATAAGAGCTCATACCTAGAACATGTCAAAAACTTTGAATTAGAAATATAATCAGTACCAGCTCCCTTTTGACTTTAGAAAGATAACTAAATCTGTTATTAAAATAGGGAATGATGCACCAAAAACAAAAATTATTCAACTATTTAGTACTCTAAACACACCTAAACTCAGTATTGTAATTAAAAAGATAAAATATTTAAACTTCAGTATTTAATTAGGATAATATCTAATTAAAAAGAAGGTAGGATATCACACCATAACAAGGTGTGAAATTTATCATGTGAAGAAATGATAGCCAACAATGCTAATAAATATTTTGTTATTGAGTCATGTATTTGGAAAAATTGTTACTTTGTGAAGCTTCTTGGCAACCTTTAAACATTACATTCCACCTTTCCGTCCCAACAAATTCCCAGCCAAACAAAATATATTACTTATTTTCTGATAATTTTACTTAGCTTTACTTAATTAATTCTACAAGAATATAAATATGCTGCTTATCTAGAACTTAAGGCAACAAACTATAAATTTTCTTCAGTTGAACTATTACATCCATTAAAAATGGGTATAAATTATTTAACAATAATTTTTATGGCTGAAAAACAAAAGATGACACAACAGAAAATTTTTTTAAATGAAAACAAAGGAAGCTAGCAATCCCTGATATGTAACCGTTTCTTCTTCTTCTTTTTTTAGTTTTTCCATTGATCTGAGCTAGAGAAAGAGAAAGAAAAAGAGAGAAGAAGAGGTGAGGGAGGGAGAGACAGAAAAAGGGAGAGGGAGAGGAAGAGAGAAGCATTAACTCATTGTTCCACTTAGTTGTAACACTGATTGCTCCTCATTTGTGCCCTGATCAGGGATCAAACCCATGACCTTGGTGCTTCAAGATGATGCTCTACACTGAGCCATTTGGCTAGGGCTGATATGCAACTGTTTTTAAGAATTTAATAATCTTACCCCTGGTATAAAGGTAAAGATGTTGTATTTTTGATTTTTGATGAAATTTCTGGGATGTTTCTCTTCACACTTCTCAGGATGTCCGAGCCACACAGTACGAGCTCTCAGCTGTCTCTTTCTCTGACAAACATTTATCAGCCAATCACAGCAACTGCATAAAACCAAAGATATATATTGTATATGCTTTTTAAAGTTAACTGTATATATGGATAGCCAATAATGATTGCTTTGTATTTACCAAACACTGATAGCGTATCTAATGCTAATCTGCAGGGTTTTCCTAAAATAGGTCAAACTAATTCACTTGTGTGATTGTGTAGTGACTTCTAGAACCTCAAGGAAATTATTTTCCCTGTTTACACCCTCTTCTTGGCAAAATAAAACTATGAACACTCTGAAGTGGTCAGTTTCATGTGCTGAGGAAGGCTGGCTGTTACTGGTAACTCAGGACACCGCTAAGTGACTCGCTGTGGCACCTTCTCCCATGTAATCACTTTTTCCTCTCTTACAAAATGGCTTTCCAGTACTATTAATAAAAAATTAACACTTAAGCCTCAAGTCAGTTTTTTTTTTTTTTAAGGTGATGAGGGGAGATAGTGAAGCAGACTCCTGCATGCACTCCAACTGGGATCTACCCGGCAACCCCATCTGGGGCTGATGCTCCAGTACTGAGCTACTTTTAGCACCTGAGGCTCATGTGCTTGGATCAACTGAGCTATCCTCAGTATCTGGGTCCATGCTTGAACAAATCGAGCCACTGGCTGTGGGAGGAAAGGAGGAAGAGAAGGGGCAGAGAAGCAGATGGTCACTTCTCCTGTGAGCCCTGACCAGGAGTCAAACCCAGGATGCCCAAATGCCGGGCCAATGCTCTATCCACTGAGCAACTGGCCAGGGTCTTAAGTCAACATTTAAAATTGCTGAGCAAGTCTAATGATGAGAGTGTGACTGCACCTTCACACAGTAGTCTGCGTCAGTCCTGGCTCCAGCAATGCCATGAGGCCATGGCCAGGAACCACCACCCCTGGGGGACATCCCAGTCATTACTTTTAGGCAGAGAATATAAAGTTTCCAGTGGGTAACTTTTCTTAAAATACTTCATAAAATGATTAAAGGTAACAAATTCATCTCTATTAAGAATAAAATAATCACAAATTTAAATGTCAGTACTAACCATTCAATTTGATTAAATCTCGCAATGTAAAGACTCAGAATGGTTTTTTTTTGTTTTATTTTTCTACAGAGACAGAGAGAAAGTCAGAGAGAGGGATAGATAGAGACAAACAGGAACGAAGAGAGATGAGAAGCATCAATCATTAGTTTTTCGTTGCGACACCTTAGTTGTTCATTGATTGATTTCTCATATGTGCCTTGACCGTGGGGCTACAGCAGACTGAGTAACCCCTTGCTCAAGCCAGCGACCTTGGGTCCAAGCTGGTGAGCCTCGCTCAAACCAGATGAGCCCGCGCTCAAGCTGGCGACCTCGGGGTCTTGAACCTGGGTCCTCCGCATCCCAGTCCGATGCTCTGTCCACTGTGCCACCGCCTGGTCAGGCTCAGAATGGTTTAAGAGAAGATGCTAAATTCATCTCCTAAATGCTGTCAGGACCAGACCATAAGCCAGCTGGTAAGACAGAAATTCTTAACTTCACTTTGTGACAAGAAGCTCAAAAGCTAACATGAAATCTGTGTGACAATGACAGCCTTAGAAGCAGTGGTTATAAAGTGAGGCTGACAGATCATGACGTCAGTGTATCCTGGAGTCACTTGTAGTCTTCCCGGTGGGGCAGGGCCGGTCACTGCAGTCACACCAACATCATTCATTGTTTAGAACTGCAGAGACTGAAACAGACGTGTTTCTTTATTGTCACCCATGGTGGCATCTGATTGCAGGGAACACCTGTGTGTTTAAACTGAAATCAGCCTCCCCCACTCTTCTCTCTAACCAGTTCTCGTCCGTGCTCAGAAAGTCTCCATCTGGAAGGACAGGGCTTTACGCTCGGATACTCCCTGCTCTCCTGGCTGGGAGCGCAGCTGTGTCTGCAATCTTGAGGCCCAGTCAAGCAGTCTGTTCTGAAACTCCCGCACTTCCCTGCTTCAACTGAGCATATACGGACAGACCCAACTCTACCAGGACAGACATTATGAGCAATGCCTGCTATCACTTTAAAAATAATCAGAACAGATGGAATCTCCACACATAAAGCGGACTTTCAAATCACCAACATTATAAATCAAGGTATGAGTAAAGTGATTTAAAATTGTCAAAATAGTATTCCCATCTTTACTGGTTTTGGGGGGGGAGGGGACTGGTCAAGTGGATTTTGGTAAATGTTGGTAATATTTGACTTGTTTATGCTTAAACTAGACAAAAGCTGAATAAGGCTTAAAATAAAACGAGCTTCCAAATGCTGTCCCTCCCCTCCCTCTCCAGCCCAACCCACCTTCTGACACCCACACAAACGGTGCTGTTCACTAGTGCCTTCTCCCGAGTGACAACCCTCAGCTAAGTGCTCAGGGGTGCTCCTCCTGGGCACTGCCATCTCGTCGCCAGTTACAACGCAGGCTCCTATGCAAGAGAACCCCACAGTCACGTCACACACAGTGCACATACGTGTTACCCAAGCTATGAGGGAACTCTTTTTTTCTTTTTTCTTTTTTTGACAGAGACAAAGAGAGACAGAGAGAGGGACAGATAGGGACAGACAGACAGGAAGTGAGAGAGATGAAAAGCATCAGCTCTTTGTTGTGGCACTTTAGTTGTTCATTGATTGCTTTCTCATATGTGCCTTGACTGGGGGGCTACAGCAGACCAAGTGACCCTGTGCTCAAGCTGGCGACCTCAGGGTTTTGAACCTGGGTCTTCCACGTCCCAGTCCGGTGCTCTATCCACTGCGTCACCTGGTCAGGTGAGGGGACTCTTTCTTAAACTGTAGATTCACAGTCTCTGACAGCTCTCTCCCCCACACACAGATGCTGGACTCCCACATTCAAACGGGAGAAAACTGCAGGCTAGAGGGACATGGTCCATGGAAGAGGGAGCACCAAGTGGTGGCTGAGCTGACACTAGAGTTGTGTTCTCCTGCCCCCCAACTGCCCCTAACAACAGTTGGGAAGCTCCTGCTCAGTCATAAGCTGCTGTCCTCAGCCTCAGACACAGAAAAGCAGCCAGTCAACAGGTGACAAAAGTAAATGAACAATTTATGAGCAAGAGCAAGACTCACTGGAAAACGCAGACTAAGTTATGCTCTAGAGACACAGGGGAGCCTGGGTCTGCCTATGTCACCTCACTGTGCAGGCAGAGGTGTGGTGAGAGCTGATGCACTGGGAGAACCAGGCACAGCCTGCCACTGTCCTGCCCCCAGAGTCACAGTCACAGGTCTCCAACCTTACAATCCACTCTGCAGCCAGAGTCCATTCCCAAGCTGTCTCATAAAGCAGCCATGTGGCTATTTTAATGTGAATTAAAATTAAGTGAAATAGGCCCTGGCCAGCTGGCTCAGTGATAGAGCGTCGGCCTGGCGTGCAGGAGTCCTGGGTTCGATTCCCGGCCAGGGCACACAGGAGAAGCGCCCATCTGCTTCTCCACCCCTCCCCCTCTCCTTCCTCTCTGTCTCTCTCTTCCCCTCCCACAGCCAAGGCAAAGGTGGCCCAGGCGCTGAGGATGGCTCTGTGGCCTCTGCCTCAGGCACTAGAATGGCTCTGGTTGCGACAGAGCATCGCCCCAGATGGGCATGCCGGTGGATCCCGGTCGGGAGCATGTGGGAGTCTGTCTGACTGCCTCCCTGTTCAACTTAAAAAAAAAAAATTAAGTGAAATAAAGAGTCCAGTTCCTTATTCACATGAGCTGTCTCTCAAATGCTCAATAGCCACCCGAGACAGTGGCTGGACATCCTGGATCTAAACTTCCCATCATCACAGGACAGCTACTGAGCAGGGCCAGTGCATATGAAACACACAGAAGGCAGGGACAACACGAGAAACACGGTTCATACACTTTATCATGTACATCAAACATGGCAAAAAAAAGGAATGTGTTCAGATATAAAGTTTTGGTCTAAAACACATAATTATCTAATCTGATGGTTTAATAGAAGACAAGTATAATATATGTTTGAAAAAATATAAAATTTAGGAAATATAGATTTTACAGTTTATGCTGGTCTCAACATATTCTTCTACAGGCAAAAGGCCCAGTAAATGTAAAACCACGTGTTCATCACATGAGCTCTGTGACACTAGCTGGAACTAAACCTCAAGCTCACAAAACAGCAGTAGCACAGGAAACTGACACGGCTCACTCCCAAAGTCTCACACTCCTCAATTCTAAATTAGACACCAAGGGCTAAAAACATACACATTTCAACAGTTCATTAATTTTTGCTCTATAACCCTGTATAGAATAAACCAGGCCTCCTGAACTTCCAAGCTATAACTGAAGTATTCATAACACTGCTGCGAATAACTATTAATAAATGAAAGTGTTATTTCTAATTATTTCCTTATATAAAGACATAATCAAGTAATGGACAGAGAGCCACAACAAATCACACACTACTTCAAAAAACTTGACTACATAGGCTTGTGTTTATAAACACCTGACCCTTCAGCAGATGTGCCACTGCGTGACGAGACATAAAAGATGACCAGAAGGAAGACAGGTGACTTTAATGCTGAGAGTAAAGGGCATGACCCCCACCCCCCATCAACCCCTTACAAACACAAAGGTGTAAGTCTTCCTGAGTTGTAGAGCCAGAGGGAAACAGGATTCAGGGAAATTTGGGGGCACAGCAGTATGAGTAAAATATGTGGCCATATACTGACAAATAAGAGGGAGAAACAAAGAGAAGTCCTTGGAAGAAAATAACCAGGACCTTTATGTAATAACGTCTATGCCACCAGAAAGTTTCTAAATTGTCAATTTGTTAGAAGACACTTTCCTATTCCCATAATGTACAAATTACACTTTTTTCTTAAAATAATTTAGGATTAGTAGCTTTTCACAAATGCTTCCATCATTAAAATGGTATTAGAATATTAAATAAAGCATCTTTCTGTATATACCAAGATTCTGGCTTCTAAAATTTTAACTAATAAATAACTCCCCAAATAAGGAGCCTCCTTCATAAATAAAAATAGACGATTACTGTAGCTAACAAGCACCTTTGGATACCAAGACAAAAGCAGCACAGTGGTTGGGTCTTCCCAAACAGTCAACACCCACCCCCCACCTCTGCACCCAAATGTGCATCAAACGACTGTGTGGAGGCCACTCAGAACCAGAAGAATCCCAGCACCAGACATTGTCTCCTATCACATGGAAATACCACTCAGGCCCCTGTTTTTCTGGGGCAAAGTGGTTTTTGGTAAGAGAGATGTAACCCTCCTGCAAGATCCCACCCAAATTGCATGTGTCAGTATGCGTCACCATGCGTCAGTGTGCCTCACCACGCTGCACAAGTAGACAGGTGATAGAGAAAGTGTTTCAATGGGTCAGGACTGGAATTTTGCCACATAATAACAATGAGAAAGCAGTTCTTAAGCCATGAAGAAGTTAAAGCCTGATCTTTCCCTGAAGAATTCTAAAATGAGCCTTCCTACCTGCAGTCTTCAAATGCACTGAAATATTTACAACTCATTAATCATTTGCTACCTACCTCACTGTAATAGCCACCAACAATTAATAATTGCATGTATCTGCTACTCTTCGATCCATCACCTAATAATATTAATAACATTAAATTTTATCATGCCTGATATTTTGGACATTAAAATGTAGCAAATACCACCCTGGCCGGTTGGCTCAGTGGTAGAGCATCGGCCTGGCGTGCAGGAGTCCTGGGTTCGATTCCCAGCCAGGGCACACAGAAGCGCCCATCTGCTTCTCCACCCTTCCCCTCTCCTTCCTCTCTGTCTCTCTCTTCCCCTCCCGCAGTCCAGGCTCCACTGGAGCAAAGTTGGTCTGGGCCCTGGGGATGGCTCTAGGGCCTCTGTCTCAGGTGCTAGAATGGCTCTGGTCTGCCCCAGATGGGCAGAGCATCACCCCCTGGTGGGCATGCCGGGTGGATCCCGGTCGGGCGCATGCAGGAGTCTGTCTGACTGCCTCCACGTTTCCAACTTCAGAAATATACAAAAATACAAAAAAAAAAAAAAAAGTAGCAAATACCTAAAACAGAAAATTTGTAAGAAATAAAATAAGACCAAGTTAAGTTGCTAAATACACAATTTGTTCTGTAAGATGCAGTTTTTAATATGGTAATAATTTCCTGGAACAGCAGCTGCCCACTGAACAAGACTGTGCAATACCTCAGGTCAGTAATGTCATTTAGACTAACACCTGCCATGATGGCACAGGTGGCTTCGCCACGTGACCACAGTTGACTAAGACTTTATATACATGTCTAGTATATTTTATTGAGCTGTGTTAATGTCCCCCAAACATGGGTGTTTCTGCTGTTAACATCTACATTTTAAAATATAATATTTTCCTTAAGAAAATAATATTACAAATGAAATCCAAAATTTGGCTATGTTCCATTTGGTAAATACAAAACCCTGTTAAAAAAAACAAAAATAACCATTTTAACAATGTATTCAGCACTGTGCAGAAACTGAACACATTGTAAGTCTGTAATTCTCGCCTGACCAGGCGGTGGTGCAGTGGATAGAGCATCGGACTGGGATGTGGAGGACCCAAGTTCGAGACCCTGAGGTCGCCAGCTTGAGCGCAGGCTCGTCTGGTTTGAGCAAGGCTCACCAGCTTGGACCCAAGGTCACTGGCTCAAGCAAGGGGTCACTGAGTTTGCTGTGGCCCCCTGGTCAAGGCACAAATGAGAAATCAATCAGTGAACAACTAAGGGGCTGCAACGAAGAATTGATGTTTCTCATTTCTCTCCCTTCCTGTCTGTCTGTCCCTATCTGTTCCTCTCTCTGACTCTCACTATCTCTGCCACAGAAAAAAAAAAAGTCTGTAATTCTCACCAACTGTTGGGCAGCATGGGTACCACTTCATTCTTTTGAAGTGCACACCACTCACATAAAACTGTGTCCTTGTGGTTTCTGCCCACCAGCACCCCAGCCACCTCCTCAGTGTTGTCAGCACCTCCTGGACGGGCTCTGTGGTTCCTCACTGACTCTCTATGAACAGGAGGTATGGCTTCTCAGCCTTCTGGAGCTGGTGATCCTCTCGCCACAGGCCCTTTAGGAAAGTGAGACTGGGCATGCATCCACTTCAAGACTGCAAATCAGGGTCTAGCCTACAGAGACACCTCCTTATCCAGCAATTCCCAGCCCAGAGCAAAGAGAAGGGCTTTGGTCTTTCTCAAGTCCGACCCTGCCTCAGTTTCTGGTGTGGCCTGTAACTGTCATGTGCTCTCACATATCGGTCTCTGAAGTCAGAGGTGAACACACTTAATTCACATCACATACAACATCAGTTTATCTCAACCACCAGTAAACTTGTTAAAATATGAATTCTTATTTCATTTCTTTCTGGTTAAATAAACAGAAGGCTCTTATTCCAAGTCAAAGCATTCAAGTCAAATAATATGCATAGCTACAGTGCAATTAAATTGCATTTTACAGATCCAGATCTATCTTTTGGATGGGAGTACAATTATAGATGGAAGGGAAAGAAACGATTTAAAAACCGTTAATACAGGGAACAGATTTAATTTTACCGTGCATTAATTACAAAATCACAAATTTTCTCCATTTTTAAACATCAAAACATCTGTAAAGGTCATAATTTTCTATCCACTATGCAGGATACAAAATAATATTGAATATAAACTATAACTGAAAAAAACTTTAATTGCTAAAAAAGAAAAAGTCTCACAAAAAAAGTAAATTTGACTTTCCATGCCTTTGAGTTTAGCACTGCTTGGTTTTCTGATGAATGGTACTAATACTCTCCATGACATCTCTTCTCTGGTTTAATGTAGGTACGTTAAAAGCTAAGCTTCTGCTTAAGATAACGATGCAGCTCAACACTCAGGATATTAGGCGCCACGGCCCACACACCTGGTACAGAGGAACTTCCACCCTCCGCAGAAGAACCACTCCAGCCCTCGTTTTCTTTGCCTGACCCTGGCTCGCGGCAACGTGTGGTAATCACTTTCATCGTTCTCAAAGCCTTCTTCAGACATCATTAGTGGCATTTCATCCAAATGGGCAGACTCATCTTCCAGCTGGTACCTGGTTAAAGGTAAGGACAGATCAGAGGAGAATTTGTGGGGATGCATCAAAAGCCTTTTATTGCCCTCTCTGGGGAGGCCCAGTAGGTTACTGCCCCAGTCAGGGCACAAACAAGAATCAACCAATGAAAACAGGAAATCAATATTTCTCTCTCTCTCCCCCCCCCCTCTTCTCTAAAAAAATAAGTAAAAAAGGTTTTAAGTATTTTTTGGGGGGGGGTAATCTAAGTAAACTTTAACCACAGGTTCTCACTATCACATGAAAATTTAAAATGTATACAAGATTCATTTCTAAAGATGACCATCACCATACTGTACTGTTTAAAAGTACATCCAAAGAGCATGGGAAAATTTTAATATCAATGATTAGACTTGGTTAAATACATGGTTGAATGTCACATTTTCACTAAAAGCAATAAGGCAGAAGACATTTTGTTGAAAATAAGTACGTTGGCAGACGTAGTGGTCACTTATTTGCACCCCTCTTTTGAACACCTTGCTGTACAAATCAAAACGAGCCCTGTCCTGGCCTTGCCATACAACCCTCCACAAACACTTCCGGGTATTAGCAATGCCACCACAGAAGGACCCGACCACAGTGACAAGTCATTTTAGACAAAAAATTATATTATATACAGGCCTAAAAGAATTGATGTTTCCTCTTAAAACTTCCTTTTTTCCCCCTGTTCTCTCTACAATATGACTTCTTTAAAAAGTTAACTAGATAGCCCTGGCCGGTTGGCTCAGTGGTAGAGCATCAGCCTGGCGTGTGGAAGTCCCGGGTTCGATTCCCGGCCAGGGCACACAGGAGAAGCGCCCATCTGCTTCTCCACCCCTCCCCCTCTCCTTCTTCTCTGTCTCTCTCTTCCCCTCCCATAGCCGAGACTCCATTGGAGCAAAGATGGCCCGGGCGCTGGGGATGGCTCCTTGGCCTCTGCCCCAGGCGCTAGAGTGGCTCTGGTCATGGCAGAGCGACGCCCTGGAGGGGCAGAGCATCGCCCCCTGGTGGGCGTGCCGGGTGGATCCCGGTCGGGCGCATGTGGGAGTCTGTCTGTCTCTCCCCGTTTCTAGCTTCAGAAAAATACAAAAAAAAAAAGTTAACTAGATAATGAATATTTATACAAAATGCAACTAAAATTCAATACCCCACTCAAATATAATATAGCATACATATATGTGATTTTTGGTCTTTTTCATCAAGTTCCTCTGGCTACTGTGTTGCATTTAGCAGAAGTCTCAATCTTACCCACTTCTAACTCCAGAAAAGCAGCACAATGAGTCTAACAGATAATGAGTACGAGAAGCACCAGTTTAGTAACCTCGACTTCAGGCTTCAGAAATGGAGCCTTTGAACTGGCAAGCAATTTACCCCATTTCCAAAGCAATTTTCCTATTGTATTGAAGATTTTACCTCAGTATTTAAAAAACAATAAGATGATGAATAATGGATTTTTTTCAGAGACAGGCTAAGCAGAGAATCTTAAGTGTCTTTGTTGCCTGGTGTCATATACACTTAATTGGTTTGTCACTCAAGAAAAATCAACGTTTCCAGCAATTAAGTATAATTCTGGAAACATATTCTTAAAACGAGTAAAAACAATGTGAACAAAGACGACAGAACGCAAGATAGCAAACCCAAGAGTACTGCCATATAAGAAATGAAGACAACTATCTATCCCGACTGAGGCCAAAGGTTTTAAAAAATGAGGACTTGTCAACAAAACACTGGAGTACTGGAAGGGACATAATTCTCATGTATCTAAAGTAAGAGTAGATCAATACAATAACTAGCTTAAACTCACATTTTTATCTTAAGTATATAACAGTTTCATTGTTTCCATTTTGATGAGAAATATTTCTGAGATGTCAACTGATCCTTAAGCAAAGAGGAATACATTTAAAATATGCCTAATGCTTAAACTTTCTTTAAGAAAGAATAAACATTTCCCTTTTGCCTGCATGTTAGTACAGTAAAAAAAGCACTATAAAGAAATGTGTAAGTTTCCTTTATCAAATATAGTTTCCAAGTTCAATTTTGTCACCAATGACTCACTCGTAAGTAGCAAAACCGTAGGACAACCAGAGAAATGGGGACTTGCCCTCCCACAGCAGCAGAAGGGCTAAATAGTAGAACAGTAAAGAAAGAAAGAAGGACCTGCCTGAAAAGCATGCCTTGACCTTAGCAACACAAGCCACAGGGACAAGAGGCAGTCAGCCCCTCACGCTGCGAGGGCCACACGTGAACTGTGGACACAGTTACTTTGGAGCTCCTCATCTAAAACAATCTGTGAGAAACTTAAATACTAATTTCTTGACATAAGGAATTACACCAATGCTATATATAAACTGAGACAAACCTCTAAACTAGAGTTAACGGTACAATATCTAATGTTATGTCGATGCCAATCCAGAAATTTAAAGATAAGGGGGCCAGTTAGCACAGGACAGTTGCCTAAAACTATGATGTACCCATCACCAACTCTGAGTGATCACACGGTCCGTTGTAGAAAATTAGGTGAAATATTTCTGTCAAGCAGGCTTAAATAGTGTCGTAAACTTGAGTGCACTACAGATCCACTTTAGAGGAAATTTTATAGTTCTTAAGAATATGTCTCCGATTTCAAGGAATACTGGGCCTGAGCACTTAGATAAAATGCTATCTTAAGAATCATTCTGTACTTTAGAAAAACTTTTCAACTGTAAACCACCATAGCAGAGGAAAAGTTTCATCTTTACAACTAGTAAAATATTTTTAGATCCACATCATAGTTATAAAAACTTACAAGATTCAAAAAAAAAACAAAAAACAACTACATATAGACACTCAGAACATGAAAACTCACATTAAAAAATTTATGTTGTCGCCTGACCAGGCGGTGATGCAGTAGATAGAGAGTCGGACTGGGATGCAGAGGACCCAGGTTCGAGACCCCGAGGTTGCCAGCTTGGGCGTGGGCTCATCTGGTTTGAGCACAGCTCACCAGCTTGGACCCAAGGTTGCTGGCTTGAGCAAGGGGTTACTTGGTCTGCTGCAGTCCCACAGTCAAGGCACATAGGAGAAAGCAATCAATGAACAACTAAGGTGTTGCAACGAAAAACTAATGATTGATGCTTCTCATCTCTCTCTGTTCCTGTCTGTCTGTTCCTATCTATCCCTCTCTCTAACTCTCTCAGTCACTGTAAAAAAAAAAAAAAAAAAAAATTTATATTGTCTCTGCCAAGAAATACTTCAGAGAAAATCAGACAATAGCCATCTGTTCTCAGCACGAGTCTCTTTTTAAACATGAAAGTTTAACTATTATGATACTGCAAATACCTCTTGGCAGGGCCAAGAGCCACATTGCAAAGAGGAGCAAGGGAAGGGACTAACAGACACCTGTACACAAAACCATGACCAATGTCATTTGTTCTTCATTCACATATAGAAGACAATTTAAATGACAAAGGCACTATCTAAATGACACAAATGGAAAATTACCAAGTTAACAAATACCTTACTTTTTACTCAAGCTGTAACAATGCAAGAAACTGATGCTTCACATGACTTTATAGAAAATTATCTTAATGCATAATTGCATTCCTCATGAACTATTAAAATCTATGTGGGGTGCACAGCATTTCATTACCTAGTAACACATACATCTACAGGGGGTCCTAGGGTTTCAGCCCTCTTGACAACATTTCAGGTTTACAATGCTCACTCCCATAGAAACTTTAAAAAATTGAGGAGTGTTTCGGCTTATGCCGTTAGCATCTACTTATGGACTATGTGGGCAAACTAGTTTGGTTGCACATGGCAGAAGGATACACAGTAATGCCAGGTGTGAGTGAGGGACTGGTGTCCCCAGTACACTCGGCTACGTCATTCTGGACTGTTAAAAGAGTAAGTGTTCTGTTTGTGTTAGGCTAGGATGTGTTTCAACTTACACCAAAATTCAGGTTACGTCACTGACATAGGAATGGAACTGTGTTGTAACCCGATGACACCCCCCCACCTATACATATAGATATATACATATACATATGCATATACAAGAAACACTCTCATCCTTTATAATAAACAATGTGATATTAAATGTTTTAGAATTTATTAAACCATTCTCAAATCACATCTTATTCTTCTTCCCCTGGAAATTTTCATAAAATATAAACCCAATGATAAAAATTTTTAAACAAGTTGTAACAACTTACCAACATTGTATTTTAAATCTATTGTGTCCTAAACTGGTATGATTATAGTAAAATTTAAAAAGAATTATACTTCAAGGAAAACTTGAGAACTTTTAAAATACACTACTACAATTCCTTGTACATAAAGAGCACAAAATGACACTATAATGGTCAAGGAAAAAGGCTTTCAAAGTTCATAAAGCAAAAGCCTATATCAAAGCTGGTTTTATAATAACTAGCTTTTAATTGACAACATGGAAACTCAACATAATATAAATATTTGTTTTCTGAAATATGGCCACTAAATTCCACTTCTTGTTTTTAGTTGTATTCTAATATATAGCACACATTTCTCAAAATAGAAATATTATTAAAATCATGATTTTTATATAAAACTTTAATTTATTCACTTTATAGTTTAGAAGTTTGAAATTAGTGCCTGACCAGGTGGTGGTGCAGTGGATGGAGCGTCAGACTGGGATGCGGAGGACCCAGGTTCAAGACCCCGAGGTCGCCAGCTTGAGTGTGGGCTCATCTGGTTTGAGCAAAGCTCACCAGCTTGGACCCAAGGTCGCTGGCTTGAGTAGGGGGTTATTGGGTCTGCTGTAGCCCCACGGTCAAGACACATATTAGAAAGCAATCAATGAACAACTAAGGTGTCACAACAAAAAACTAATGACTGATGCTTCTCATCTCTCTCCATTCCATCTATCTGTCCCTATCTATCCCTCTCTCTGACTCTATGGAAAAAAATAATAAAAAAATAAAGAAGTTTGAAATTAGTGATTTGCTATTTATTAAGTCAATAGTACACTTCAAAATGGTTCGTTTTATTAAGTATGTTGCAGATGGTGGGGGCAGGGAAAAGAGGACAAGAGGTGGGCAGCGAGGAGGTGTGGGTGCCTGGAGCTGACAATGTGTTCTGTTGGCTGGTGATGGCTGCACTCCTCTGTGAGCATACTAAGACAATGGATTTCAAACTTTCAATAGGGACCCACATTCTCCTAACATGAATGACAAAATATCCAAGATACAAGTGAAAACCATCAGTCATACCAAGACCAGGAACATTCATGTAAATCAGCCAAGACAACTGACAACCAAAACTAAGATGAAATCAGACACTGAAATTCTGTTATGAGCATTTTAACCAGAAAACACAGAAATACTTCAACAACCAATTACAAATTCTCTTGAAACAAATAGAAATTATAAAACTGAAAAACACAATAGTAAAAATCAAACTTCACTAGGTGAAATCAATAATAGAGTGAAAATGACAGAGGACAGATATAAGGAACTTGAGGACAAATAAACAGAATTTGGCCCTGGCCGGTTGGCTCAGTGGTAGAGTGTCGGCCTGGCATGCGGAGGTCCTGGGTTCGATTCCCAGCCAGGGCACACAGAAGAAGTGCTCATCTACTTCTCCACCCCTCCCCCTCTCCTTCCTTTCTGTCTCTCTCTTCCCCTCCCGCAGCCGAGGCTCCATTGGAGCAAACATGGCCCAGGCGCTGGGGATGGCTCCTTGGCTTCTGCCCCAGGTGCTAGAGTGGCTCTAGTAGCAACAGAACGACGCCCTGGAGGGGCAGACCATCGCCCCTGGTGGGCGTGCCAGGTGGATCCCTGTCGGGCGCATGTGGGAGTCTGTCTGACTGTCTCTCCCCGTTTCCAGCTTCAGAAAAATACAAATAAATAAATAAATAAACAGAATTTACACAATCTAAACAACACAGAGAAAAGAGAACCCCTTTAAAAATAAAGAGCCTAAGTAAATTATGTAACACTAACAAAAGATCCAACTTTTGTAGCACTGGATTTCTGAAAGGAGAGGAGAAAGAATAATGAACTTGAAGAAATAATGGCTAAAAACTTGCTAAATTTGGTGAAACTAAAACCAACAGATTCAAGAAGCTTAATGAATACCAAACGTCAATCTAGAGAAATCCACACCAAGGTCCAACACAATTAACTTTTGAAAACTAAAGAAAGAAAAAACTTGAAAGTGGACAAGAGAAAGGACATGTTCCCTACAGCACCAATTTGAATAACAGCAGATTTCTAATAGATTCGTGCATGATGGGAGAAAGTGAAACAAGTTTTCAAGAGTTAAGAATTGTCAACCAAAAATCCTGTATCTAGTAAAACTATCCTTCTGGAATGAAATAAAGACATTCTAAAATTAAAAAGAATTTCAAGATTGACTATAGAAGTGCTTTCAGTAAAAAAGAAAATAGAATCCTAGAATATCAGGAAAGAAGGACAACTGAAAGAGCAAAAATATGGGGACATTCAATGGACTTCCCATCATGAGTTTTACATGTTACGTTCAATGATTTCAACAGTATAACACTGTCTGATACTCAGGGCATAATTTTAAAATGTGCGGAGAGGTTGGGTCAAGAGACCAGAAGAGACATCAGATTTCCACACTTCAGTCCATGTAGGAAAACACAGACATCAGTCTGCCATCATGGTAACTCACATGTGTGTTGCAATGCCCAGACCCTACAAAAACTATACAAAGATCCACATGCAAAAACACAGTAGAGAAAACAAAAGAAATTCGAGTAACCGAAAGGAAGAAGAGAAATAGAGGAATGAGAGCTGGAAAAAAAAGCAGAAAATGCAGTAACATGGCACACTTACACTCTACTGTATTGATAATTACCTTCAATGTAAATAATTCAAATCCACCCATCAACAGAGATTGGCTGAGTGGCGTGCATAACGGAAAAACACAATCCAACGTGAAATTCAGTTCAGACTCACAATGCAGATAGGCTGAAGGCTGACACCATGCAAACATGAACCCACAGAAAGCAGGAGTGGCCACATGACTACCTAATAAGAGAATAGACCTCACAGCAAAGAAAAGGACCAGAGACACAGAGGAACTTTGCACAATAAAAGAAACCCACCTGGAAGACAGAGGGTCTGAAATGTGTCCACACCAAACGAAAGAGCCTCAACAACATAAAGCAAAGACAGACCCAAACTGTTTATGGAACCCTCTAGTGAAACAGGTCGCCCACTTCCGAAAAGCAACCCTTTAAGATGATGACTAACGCACTCACTCCCACAGGTAGCAACAGCGAAGGGAGGAGAAACACTGCTTCTGGTCCAGCACTGAACCCCAGCGTCTGCCTGGGCTCTCCCGTGACCCTCGACAACCCCATGAGAAGAATATTATTCCCCACTGGTCGCGGAGGAAATTAGGGTTCATGTCCAATCAAGGTGCCTAAGATCACACGGCCAGTCAAGTCAACGCACCGAGATGCAGTCCGTCTCTGTAACACTGGAATGCCTAATTCTCAACCAAAAAAAAGAAAAAGAAAAGAAAAATATATCCCAAACTATTCGAATCCCTCGGGAATAAAAGTTCGATGACTACAAAAAGGTAACAGTTTCCCTTTCTATAAGTCTCTGTTTCTAACTGCTATGTCGTGTTTTACATGCAGTCTTCTGTCTGGGTGGGAACAAAACAAATGAAGTTAGAACCACGGCGCGCACGTACTCAGCCCGCCCCGTGGCTGCCCGGCGCCGGCCTTCCCGACTCGCTCCGCTCGCTGAGCGCGTGCCCGGCACGAGCGGGGGGCGCTGCCCTTGCCGTCACAGCCCGTGTCTCGGGGACACCGCCAGTCCGCGCGGTCGGGCGGGGGCGGCACACGGACGGGGCGCGGTGCCAGTCGGCCCGGGGCGTGGCGGAGGGCCAGGCAGAGTGCGGGCCGTCGTTACCTGCTGGGCCGCTCGGCCCGCGGCCCGGGCGCCGCCGCGCTCAGGTAGGCCGCGCGTCTCCGGTCGGCCGCGCTCGCGCTGCGCACCGGGTACAGAGGAATCCGGTCCACCATGTCCGGGCCGCCAGCTCCTCGCCGCTGTCCGGTTCCCCTGCCTTCGCCGCGTTTTCCCGCCCTGTCCCTCAGCTTCTAACCGCTGAGGCTGCAACCCACAGTCCGGCCCTGCCCCGCCGCTAGCTCGTCGGAGCCTGATGGCGTCACCTCGCGGCGGGGACCGATGACAGCACCGCGCGACGAATCTGAAAGTGGAGGCAGTGGGTACGGGCTGCGCATGCGCCGCAGGTCGGCCTCCCTAGAGCGCGAAGGGTCCCGTCCCGCTCGGCCGTGTGCGCATGCTCCTGAGACCTTCTCTGAGAACCGGCGGAGGGCACCACGTGGGGCCCCGCCCACTTTGGCCTGGAGCCCCGCCCATTTGTCCCAGGGGCGGTGGCGTCGAGCGACTTGCCCTCCGCACGTGCGCCCCGCCTCTAGGAGGTGGAGGCCGAGCGGCAGGCGGCACCACGTGGCGCCTAGGCTGAGCGCTTTGCACCGCAGGGAACCCGCAGACCAGGCCAGCGCCAGCGCGGGAGCCGGGGTGAGCGGTCAGTGTGCGCGGGAGGAAAACCGCGCTTCACGAAGGCACCAGCAGCCCGCCGAGCTCCGGGATGCTGAACGCTTCCGCGGCCCTGGCTGCCCGGGCCTCCAGCAACTGCCCAAGGAGGCCTTGACCTTTTTCAAGTGTGCTTTCCTTCCAGGGATGAAGCCCTTCCTTCCCGGGCACCCGGATCCTGTTCCTAACCCCTCCTCGGAGGGTGACGCCGTCTCCAACCCAGACGACTGGGTTCCGATTGAGAACCTGCTCCACCCATTTCTGATGGTTTTAATGCCTACTTTCAGTCATCTACACACAAATATGTTCAAGTTTCTCCTACGCTTAAAGTTGTTTTTCTAGCTTTTCTTATTTAAGATTTCATTATTCCCAAAAGCTGCTTCCAGAGAGTGGGCTAGTCCAGACAGTTCTGAACTTGGCTATCACAATGTTAAAACTGTTCATCTTAAGTTCAGGAATTTGGTCTGAAATCTTAACATTTTTAAATTTTGTGGTTTTCTTCTTGGCTAAATTGGTGGTCCGATTTCAAAACTATATATTCTGTGAATAGATTTTATATTCCAAGATCCAAAATGCTGAAGGTTCAATAGTGTTCGTGAGCCATCCTGCTACCCCCCCCCCCCCGTCATTTTCCTAATGTTTCATGGGGACTTGGAAAAAAGTGTGGTTTGTTTTGAGACGCTGTTTGCGTCTCAAAGGACACTCACTCTAAGAGCCTGAAGCCACCCCAACTTGTTCTGTGAAGCAGCTGGCTACACAACAGCTGTGTGAGGTCAGTGGGCAATGGGGGAAGGTCAGGTGGGGAGCCAGACCCAGGAACTTTGGCTGGAACTGCCCACACCCATGCTGCCAAAATAAACTTCCCAGGAGTCCTTTGGAAAACAGCCACTGTGTGTCAGCCAATGAAATTTTGCCACATCATATTAGCTGGACTGCTCTAGCAACCCTTTAAATTTCCCCCACAGTTTCCCCCATGCGACTTCTCTGGCCCCTGTCCAGCAGATCAGAGAACATCACCCAAGAAGCACCCTGAATAAATCTTTTACTATTCCACACTTCATGGCTACGCCCTTCCTTCTTCCTCAGCAGGGAAAAATACCTTACATTTGGTGCCGAAAATACCTTACATATTGGCTGCCTGGATAATCCCCCTTTGCTGGCCAAGTTTATAATCAGGGAAGCGGTGGACAGAGGCAGCTCGTTAGGGGCTTACTCCCTGATTCTGTTTGGACATGTGATTGTGGGTTGATTGGCCAGCAGACCAACCCTATCTTGAACCCCTGCCGACCCAGAGGCAAGGATCCCTCGGCTTCTCTGGTATCCAGTAGGCTCCCTTTATTTCTCCCAATTAACCCCCTTAATTCTCACGGGCCGAGATTAGGGAGGACACGACTCCGGGTGACTTGCCCCTACGGACTACTTAAAAAGTCCAGGCGCCTGGCCAAGTTGCCCTTTTCTTCTCTGGAACCAGGATCCTGGTGACAACTGGCCTCCTCCCATTCTACCTACTATGAAACAAATAGTGAAAAGAGTTTGAGGACACTCTTCTCTTTTCCTATTTTCAGCCCACTATGGGCTCCTCCCAATCTCGACCCTCAAAATCTACTCTTTTAGGTTGCCTCCTAAAAAATCTCATCAAACTTGGCCTTGTGGATCTTAAAACAAACAAACAAAAAATCTTCTTTTGTAATACGGCCTGGCCCAATATAAATTAGATAATGGTTCCCATTGGCCTGAAAACAGAACCTTTGACATTAACATCCTCCGAGACCTGGATAATTTCTGCCACAGGACTGGGAAGGCCTCAGAGATCCCTTACATTCAGGCTTTCTTCTACCTTTGCTCTTGTCCTTCGCTCTGTACTACTTGTTCCACTTACCAGGTTCTTCTTGCCAAAATGCCCAACCCCCTACCTCCTTCTCTCTCTCCTGATTTATTTGACCCAGCAGACCACTCCACCCCTCGAGCCCTGGAACCTCCTGTCCTACCTCCTCCTCATAATCCATCCCATGATCCACCTCCTATCTCGACCCGCTGGCACCTGCAGACCAACCCCTCTCCTCCTCCTCCTCTCCCCCTATTTCTCCTCCCCATCTTCCTCCCCACCATCGGAATCCTCCTGTCTCCTCCCGACCCAATATGTACCCCCTCCAGGAGGTGGCAGGAGCTGAGGGAATTGTCTGAGTTGCTATCCCCTTCTCCCTCTCTGATTTATTCCAAATTGAGCGCCGTCTTGGCTCCTTCTCCTCTCATCCTGATACATATATGAAAGAATTTAAACACCTCACCCAGTCCTATGATCTAACCTGGCACGACCTTCACGTTATCTTCACCTCCCTTTCCTCCTCAGACAAAGACAGGGTCTGGACCACTGCCCAACAAATCACAGATGAGGCCCACACTCGAAACAATGCTAATCCAATAGGCACTACGGGGGTCCCCACTCCTGACCCTAATTGGACTTACCAAGCAGGCCATCAGAACCGGGCAGCTCAAGATCAGATGATAGATTATTTACAACAGGCCCTAAATAAATTGGCTAACAAGGCTGTCAATTATGACAAAATCAAGGAAATCATTCAAGACCACAAAAATCCTGGGAGAATTCTTGGAACGCCTCTCACAGGCATTGCAAAAATTCTCCCGAATGTACCCCACCACTTCAGCAGGGACCATTCTCCATTCACATTTCATCTCCCAATTGGCTCCTGACATCAGAAAAAAAAACTAAAAGAGCTAGAAAACAGGCCCGGGACTTCACAGAGATTTCTTAAACCTGGCCTTTAAGGTCTTTCACAACAGGGAGGAAAAGAGAAAGAGGACTAAAGGAAGAGGGACCAGGATAATTATCTCATGCTCGCTAAGGCCCTACAAGGGAACTCACCAGCTGGCTCTAAAACAAAAAACCCCAAAAGGACGTTCCCATCTTCCAAGCCACCAGGACCCTGCTTTAAATGCAAGGAGACAGGAGACTGGGCTAAACAATGCCCTAATCCTCGTCCACTGCCGGGTCCCAGCCGCCAGAGAGGGACTGGGCCAACCACTCCCACAACTAATAACCCCTCTATACCTGTGGCTGACTTTCTTGGCCTAGCAACGAAAGACTGAGGAAGCCTTGGGTCACAGGCCCTGGTACGAATTACCAATGGTGAGCCCAGGATAAAGCTTCGCGTAGCAGGTAAGGTAATCTCCTTCCTCATAGACACCAATGTCACCTTCTCTACCCTTCCTGAATTCACTGGCCCCCTTTCACCCTCTAACACAGCGGTTCTCACCTGTGGGTCGTGACCCCGACATATTTATTATACAATACATTTTTAAATAAAATATGTATTTCCGATGGCTTTAGGCGACCCCTGTGTTTTGGTTGTTTGATACCCGCCAGGGTCGCAACCCACAGGTTGAGAACTGCTGCTCTAACACTTCCATAGCGGGAGTTTCAGGCATCAAGAATAACCCCCTAATCACACCTCCCCTCACCTGTATCCTAAACAAAACACAATTTACACACCAATTCTTGGTTATACCATAATGTCCCACCCTATCACTAGGAAGAGACATTCTTGCCAAGTTTGGCTCCACCCTTCACCTTTTCCCAAAATCTTCAACACTAACTTCCAATATTCTCCTTTTGTCGGCCAGTAATCCAGACCCATCCCTCTCCAATCCCTTGCCCCTCTCTCCCCCTCTTTCCCCGAACCAAGTGGATCCCATGTCTGTAATACAGATCAGCCCTCTATCGCAACACACCACAACTCCATTATTATCACTCTAAAAGACCCCTCCAAATATCCATCAATCCCTCAATACCCCATCTCCCAAACACATCTACATGGTCTAAAGCCCCTCATCACTAAATTCATTCAGGCTGGTATCCTTACCACTATCCATTCCCCTTACAACACTCCCATCCTACCAGTAGTCAAACCCGGTACCTATTGCCTAGTTCAGGACTTGCGGGCTATTAATTCAGCGGTATTGCCCATTATCCCAGTGATACCAAACCCCTACACCATTCTCTCCACTATTCCTTCAAATACCACCTTCTTCACGGTCTTAGACCTTAAAGACGCCTTCTTTACCATTCCCCTTCATCCGGAATGCCAAAACCTCTTTGCCTTTACTTGGACTGACTGGATACCATGCACTCCCGACAGCTGACCTGGAGGGTTCTCCCTCAGGGATTCAGGGATAGCTCTCATTTCTTCAGTCAGGCCTTAGCTACAGACCTTAAATCCCTTTCTCTTCCCCAAAGTACTACCTTACAATATGTAGATGATCTCCTCCTTTGTAGTCCTACATGGGAAGCATCCAGGGGCAGACACAAACAAACTACTAAACTTCTTAGCACAAAAAGGCTGTAGAGTATCCCCTTGCAGAGTTCAGCTTTCACAGACAACCGTTTACCTACCTGGGACTGCAATTCTCACCAGGCCATAAAGCCATCACCACAGACGAAAGCATCTGATAGTCTCGATCCCTACCCCCACTAATAAAGAAGAACTACTTTCATTCCTAGGAATTGCTGGCTTTCTCTGGTCTTGGATCCCAAACTACAGCCTTCTGGCTAAGCCACTTTATGAGGCCACCAAAGGGGACTCTAACGAGCCCCGAGATCCAAGATACCCAATTAAAACACCATTTTCTAAGTTACAAAAGGCCTTACTCCAGGCACCAGCCTTACACCTTCCTGACATCCAGTTGAATTTCTCTTATATGTCCATGAGAAACAGAGTCTTGTCCTTGGAGTATTAGGACCCCAGAAGGGACCTTCCTTCGCCCCAGTTGCCTACTTGTCCAAACCACCTGATCCTACCTGCAAGGGCTGGGCACCCTGCTTGCGGGCCCTAGTGGCTGCGGCCCTCCTGGCACTCGAAAGCAAAAAATTCTCCCTAGGACAGAAAGTTATTATCAAATCATCCCATAACCTACAAGACCTAGTCTCCAACAAGGCTACCTATCATCTCTCCCTCTCATCTTCAGCAATTTCATATTATCTTCCTCAAAAATTCAGAATTCTCCTTTCAACCCTGTTTTAATCTAAATCCAGCCACTCTACTCCCCCATACTCCACAACCACCAGAACACTCTTGCGTTAAAGTCCTAACTAACTTCAACTCACCCTTCCTGCCATACTGCCCAGTCCAGCAGGCACTCACAACAGGCAACTGTCAATTACCACCTTGCCAGATTCTTCTACTTCCTTCTTCAGGCCTCCGAGGACCTCTCCTGGTTTAGGCCTCACTCCAGTGAAATTGACGGACTCCTCAATTGGATGCGGACTTGGCCTGGCAAGGTTCTCTACTTGAATTTTCTCCAAAAGAAACAGAAGCTTTTCAATTTCTTCTTCTCTTCCTCTTAATCACCCCTAATCCCAACCACCATGCCCCCAGTTCTTGATCTCCTAACACCAGTTCTACTTTCTCTCTTACTGGGTGTTACATATGCCGCCCTCATCTCCTCTCTCCTAGAGGACACGTATATAGAACACTCTCTTAACCTCACTCAAAGACTTTTAATTAAAGCTATTTCTTTCTATGCAGCTAATTGCTGGATGTGTATGTCTATGGCCTACTCTGCCTTCCCATCCCAAACAACAACACGCATCTTCTACGGACAGTTCTCATATACCAAACCCAAAAAAGGGGCTTCCTTCTTTGAGAGAGCTGACACTCTTATAGGGGATTATCCCACTTCAGCCTCCAACTGAGAAAATAAATATATCAAACCTATTATTCCCAGCTCAACATATTAAAACCTCAAATTCCCCCTGCTTGGGGACCAGTCACCCTGAACCCCCCCTGCTTTCACCTGCGCCTTTATGCTTCACTGCTCAAGGTGCTGTCCCAGTGGGTCACCTCCCTTCTAACCTCTGCAACACCACAATAACTATCCAATTTCACAAAGACCATCAGAATCATCGAGTTAACTATCAAGTCTTTCCAGAAGCAAACATATTATTTTCTAATCCTGTTCGATTCATAGGACCCCCTATTCTTACAGCTTCACAACATAAATGCTCCTATCCCACCCCAGAGCTATATCCCTGGCTCACTACCCCTACCACACGATTGCAATGCTCAAAGCAGGCCTCTAACCATATCTCCCCCCTAGTTGGGGCTGCACTTTCCTCCACCTTGACCATCTGGAGTTCAGAGCCGGATGGACGAAACCGACCCCTTGTCCATCTATTCTCTATTCACCTCTCAGCCTGCCTCACTCAATCAGGGGTTTTCTACTTGTGTGGGACCAACACCTATATGTGTCTCCCTACTAATTGGACAGGAACCTGTACCCTAGTCTATCTCACCCCAAATATCAACCTAATCTCATCCCATGAGTCTTCCAATTCCTAGTACACTACTCATCAATATAAGGACCAAACAAGCTGTACAGGTAATCCCTCTTCTTGTTGCTTTAGGAATCTCTACAAGAGTAGGTCTAGAGGCAGGGAGACTGGCCACTGCCCTGTCTCATTACTACTACTCTCTCTCTCTCTCTCTCTCTCTCTCTCTGAAGACCTCCAAAACTCCCTGGAAGAAATTGCCTCCACCCTAGTAAAACTCCAGGATCAAATTAATTCCTTAGCCATTGTCACGCTACAAAATCGCTGAGGACTTGATCTCTTAACGGCAGACAGAGAAAGGAGATATTTGTGTCTCTCTAGTGTTTTTGCTTTTACCTTAATCAGTCAGGACTAGTTAAAGACACAGCAATCAAATTAAAGAAACAATCCCAGTGAATTCGTGAAAAACAAACTGAATGTTGGAATCAGTGGTTTCACACAAACTGGGTGTCTTGACTATTGCCTTTCATTGGTCCACTCACTTTCCTATTTATTATTTTAGCTTTTGGACCCTGTCTCTTACATTTGTTCACTAGCTTCTTACAGAACCGCATGCAGGCCTTCACCAATCAGAAAATTGGAAAAATCTACCTAACCCTACACACCAACCCTGAAACCTGCCCTCGTGAAACAGAAAAATATGGAACCCTATAAATACTCCCCTACCCAGCAAGAAGCCATCACTCACCTCTCTACTCCCCACTGGGAGAAATCCTTAGAGAGGCCATAACCCTTCACCGCCCCTACTCAGCAGGAAGAAGTTACAGAAGATGATGACCTCTGTCCCCTTTCCCTTGAGCCTCTCTGGGAATCATTCTCTCTCCTTTTTATATAAACATATCAAATAGTTGGGAATCTTAGGTTTCATTTCTTTAACCTGCCGGCATGAATTTCATTTCAGGGCTTGCGGCAGGTAATCAACCAGAAAGGAATGTCTGATGTCACCATTCTGAGAAGTCATGGATGGTTGAAACTGCTGACGGTTGAAAATGTACAAACATCCATAATTAGTGGAAAGCACCCCTGCGCCCAGTGATAGCAGCAGCCAATCAGCACATGCCCTGCCACCCTTCCTACTTCTCTAACCTAACCCTTAAAATGTGGCCTAAGGCTGTAACTGGGGCTGCTCTCATTTTTCGAGACAGCCCCGTAGGTTTTCTTTCTAATAAAGCCTGATTCTTTAAACCTTTTGGTTGCCAGTCTTCTTTTCAGTCTAACATTTGGTGCCGAAACCCGGGAGGAGTTGAAGTCCGCAAGGAACGCTCCTCTTCCCTTCCCTTCCGAGGAAGAACCAGGATTTCTGACTTGACACCCACTTTGGCACATGGTGTGGTAAGTTTCCTGCCTCCAGCCTCCCCTCAGTTTTTTCTGCTGAGACTCCCTGTCTGTAATCGCAGCTGCGTCAGGGACCTCTTATCCGTTCTGAGTGTGCCTGTGCCCATGGAGACATCCCGGTCACTTCCATTCTACCTAACCGTTGGTGGCCAGAGCTTGAGTTGCGGGACACCAATTCTCATCTCTGATCACTCCAAGGACTGAGGGTGGCCATGGGGGGCACAGGAATCTAAATCTGATCCAAAAACACTCCTGGAATGCCTTATTCAAAATCTCTCCCTCCCTAAAGAAAAAGAAACTGTTCTTCTCCTCTGTGGCCAGGCCATAGAACCCACTGGATAACCAGACCAGGTGGCCTCCTGAAGGGACTTTTGATTTTAACATCCTCACCAATTTAACTATTACCAAAGAACTGGGAAATGGTTGGAGATCTTTTACATTCAGGGCTTCTAGTATTTGTGCTCCTGTCCTAATCTCTGTGCCGCCTGCTACACGGTGCAGGCCCTTTTTGGCCAGAGAAACCTCACCTAAGCACTCTGCTCCTGATCTTTCCTCCTTCGCCAACCCCCAACTCTCCTCCTCCTGCCTGACCCCCAGGGGCGCCCCTCTCTCGGGACCCCTCTCTGGTCCCTCTGCAAACCTCTTCCACTCAAGTTTCTTCCCTCCAGGAGCCCCCTGCCCTCCCTTCGCAGGATCCTGTTTCTCATTCACCTGCAAATACCAGTCCCTCTTTCTCCTCCCCTGCTGGCCAGGGGCCTCTCCTTTCTCCACTGTGTTCTTAAGCTCCTCCTCTGTCAAGTCACCCTCTGCCAGCCATTGGCCCTCATGCCAGTTTGCATGACTCCTGACCCCGTGGCCCAGCCCCAGGCTTCTTGCAGGAAGGCCTGTCCCTGTCCTGCCTCTGGTTCTGGCGTTTCTGGTTGAATCTGGTGCAGGGCTCCCCAGGAGCCCCCCTCCTCTTATTCTCACCCCCAAATCCCTATCCAAGACCTGTGAACATGGCATTTAAAGTTTTTAATGGTTGCAACTAGTAGAAAAATGCCAAGGCTGTTCATCAGGCCTGCATATAGCAGAAGGTAATGCTCCAAACCCAGGCTCTTGTGGCAGCTCTTAGGCTGGCAGAGCAACAGGAGGTGCCCGACCCAAGTCCGGGCGGCAAAGAGGAACCCCACCAGGAGCTTGCTTTAAATGTGGCAAGGAGGGTCACTGGACCTGGCAGTGCCCCTGCCCAAGGCCACCCACTAAGCCCTACCCTAACTGCAAGCAGCCTGGTCACTGGTGGAGTGATTGCCCCTTTTGGGCAACAGGCTCTTTCTCAGCACCTCTATGTGGAGAACAAGCCACACAAATGGGAGGCCAAGCCAGCCAGGTGGGCCCACCGCTCGAACTCCTAGGCCTAATGGACGACTGACATGGCCCAGACTCAGAGACTCCCATCACCCAAGCTGAGCCCCAGGTAATGCTGCAGGTAGCGGGTAAGTCTATCTCATTTCTTGTGGACACGGGGGCTACCTTCTCTGTTTTGCGATCACACTCTGGACCTCTAGTTCCCTCACAGGTCTCGGTTATGGGAGTGGATGAGACCTCTTCTTTTCCCCTTCGCATGCCACCCCTGAAATGCAGTTTGGATGGAATCCCCTTTTTGCACTCATTCTTAATTATGCCATTATGCCCTGTACCCCTTCTGGGTCGAGACATTCTACACAGTCTCGAAGCCACTATCCAACTGACAACATCTTCCTCACTACCAAGGACTCCCCCATAATCAATACTACCCTCATTTCTAACCATGTCTCTTGCCTCAAGCTTGCCCCCATGCAGGACCGCTGGCAGTCAGAACCACTAGGCCCTACCTGTCTCTGGCTCACCAAAAGGTTGGCGCTCCTGTCCCTCCCACCAGGAACCTGCCACCAGAGTGAGCTAAAACAGAGAGCAACACTGTTCAATGAGACTGGCCCAATGGAAGAAAGAAAGCATCGAAGTCCTCAACCATTTGCAAGAGAAACTGAGCAAGAATCTCTGCTCCTACAACCAACTTAACTCCTGATGGCAGCCACCCATCCTCACCTGGACTGCCCATATCCTAGGTCCTCTTCTAATTATCAGCATATCACTCATATTTACTCCTCTTATTTAGATTCTTACAGGGCCGCATCCGTGAAGTTTCTTGAGTCACGGTCAAACAGATGTTCCTCGTGACTCCCCTCAAAGCCACCACCTTCTGACCTCCCCTTCCCACGGTGCCCCTAACCAGCAGGAAGTAGCCAGACAAATAGCGGCACCCCTATCTAACATAAAAGGTTGGAATGTGAGGTTGGTGGGCAATGGGGGAAGGTCACCTGAGGAGCCCAACCCAGGAACTTTGGCTAGAACTGCCCACACCCATGTACACCAAAAGAAACTTCCCAGGAGTCCTTTGGAAAAGAGTGACCGTCTGTTAGCCAATGAAATTTCACCATGTCATATTAGCTCGACTACCCTAACAACCCTTTAAATTTTCCCCACGCAGTTTCCCCCATGCAACTTCTCTGGCCCCTGTCCCCTGGACCAGAAAACATCGTCTGGGAAATCCCTGACGTGGCTATGCCCTTCCTTCTTCCTCAGTGGGGAAAAACACCTTACAAGCTGCCACCCCTAACACGGATCGTTTAGAATGTCCCCAAACTCAGTAGCACCTACAGTCCTAAGCAGCTGTCAGCAACAGGGTTTTGTTGGTTGTTGGTTGGTTTGGCTGATTGGTTTATCCACCCCAGGTAGGGCAACCCAACCCAAGTCCTGGAGTGAGCCCATCTCCCACTCCCATTGCTTACTTTCCGGACCCGGAAGCAAGCAGACTGTGGTTTCCTGCAACAGAGTCACTGTCACCTCTCTGTGTTTCTGGTCCATTGACTTTGCTGTTTTTAAGCCCTGTTGTGCCTTTTTTATTTTCTATTTTTATAACTGACATATCCATTACGGCTATGTGCTTCAAGCAAGGTGTTCAGCCTGAACCTCTGGGTTCTAAACTCATCTTGTTTAAATATCTTTTTATATATTTCTTAATTTTGAAACTTACTCATGCCTGATCTGTGGTAGCACAGTAGATCAAGCATCGACCTGGAACGCTGAGGTTGCAGGTTCAAAACCCTGGGCTTGCTTGGTCAAGGCACATATGGGAGTTGATGCTTCCTGCTCCTACTCCCATCTTCTCTCTCTCTCTCTCTCTCTCCCTCCCCTCTTTAAAATGAATAAATAAATAAGTAACTTAAAAAAAACTTACTCATTAAAATAATATCCTTAAACAGTTGCTCCCACTTTTTGGTTGTCAATTTGCTACCAAAATGCTTTTAAGGTGGTTTGAATATAGGCCACTCCATGGACACTGGTCTCCAAGGACACAGTGGCCTCCTAACTGCCAAAAGAACTTGACTCATTCTTTCCCTTACTCTGACTCAGTGCAGCAGCTGACATTTTAACACAGGTCCTCACCTCACTCACCAGCTGACATTGTAACAACTCGAAGTCATTCAACAACTAACATTTTAACAGAGCTTCTCACTTCACTCAACTGACACTGTAACAACTTGAACTTATTTAACAACTGACATTGTAACACAGCTCTTCATCTCACTGGCAGCTGACACTGCAACACCAGGGGCTTGTCATTTCCCTCCCATGATAACTTTGAGAAAAATCATCCCTATCTCTCTTAGATAGTTCTCTTTCACAGCCCACTGACTTTCATTAAAACAAACAAGCAAAGGAAAACCCTTCAAGTCTTTTTCAAATTCTGACCTTGTAATTGCTCCATTTCTGCATTGCTAATTCAGTTTAGCAAAGATTCTTCATTCCAGTTTTGTACCAAGGTGAGGATCAGGTGCTGTGGGGACACAAATATAAGAAACACCTAGTATCTACTCTGGGAGGTTTTACCAGGGTATGGAGACATATTTGCAATCTGCTGGTTGTCAGTTAGGACACTGAAACACTTGTCCTTGGCAAGTTGCACTGCCTCTTCCCACCTTCTCTTTTTAGAGAGTGACTACTTTCAAGTCTTGGTGGAGTCCTGTTTGGGCCCCTCCCACCCTAGCTCACTTGGCAGTCACTTTCCCAAGTCTCAGTGGCCCCATCTACAAAATGGATGGCCATGCAGATTAAATGAAGAGATTCACTGTGGATGTCCAGTAGACTATGCCTGCCATGTGGATGGGTAAATGCATGCCACTTCCTGCCCCTAGTCCTACATGGATGCCATCGTGGACCCAGCCTCTCCTTGGGCCCATCTCACTGTGGGTGTACCTGCCCTTCCACGGTCAGGTCCCCTCTGCTTGTCCTGACCTGGCTCCTGTCCACAGTCACAGCCCCTCGGGCCTGACCCGGGCTGCCTCTTGTGCTCATGGCTGACTTCTGAAACACTTCCTAGAACCCCTTCTGGTCTCCCAGGACAATCACCCTGGCCCGCACTGCAGGCCGGCTGCCTTGTAACAGTCAGACGTTGAGGGACATTGCCAACAGGACAAGGTGATGGGAGCTCTTTGGAGCTGTGTGCCTTGTCTGACAACTCTTCATCCACATTCTGAGAGCTGGCTTTCAGCTGGGCCTCTGTCCTCTGGTTTCAACACACAACCCAGCATGCTTTCCTAGAACAAGTTCCCCAGCCTGGCCACATCTCCTGGGCTGGTTGCCAGCCCTCTCCTCCCTCCAATCACTTCCTGCTTGCTGTCTGGCTTTGGCCCCTGGCAATGAGCTTCTGGGCTCCCAACAAAGATTGTCAGAATGAATGACCCTCCTACTGTCCTCACTATACTTGAGACAACTTATTTCCCCCTTCAAAACCCAAAGGTCTCCTGCGCTTTCCAGCCATTATCCAGTGAAAGCACTCATCACTGTCTCTCCCACGACACAAGTGTGTGAGGTGTGTTCTGAGGACTTGCAGACATGCTAAAGGCTGCCTGTCTCGCCCTTCCCAGCTTGATCTCGGAGTCACCTGCACCTCAGATCTCATAGCTGAGGTCGTTCTTAGAAAATCATGTCTGACTTCAGCGGAGAATGGCAGGACTGCCTCAAGGTGCCTCAGACTCAGAATCTGTCAGTGTTGCGTGTTCATAAGTGCCTGTTTTCTCACCCCAAACTCATTGAATGTGTGGGAGCCGAGCAGCAGCAATTATTCAGAATGGCTTTATTAGGTGTAATTTGCATCCACTTTCTGCAAAGGATGGAGCAGTGCTTCCAGGAGCCGCACATGAAACACAAGTGCTCGTCCTTGACCATGTCCCCATCCACTCACGCACAAGCAAGAGACCCTTTCTTTCCAAGAAGGACAGGTACAATTTATCACCACACACATCATTCTGCACTCGCTGTTGACATTCTTTGATCTGGTAAGTCACTTGTGCTTATTTTGCCGAAGGCTGTTAATTCCACAAAAAATTTTATATTGTGAAAATATCTTTGTTTTAAGTTGAGACCCAAAACTGGATATCTTTATACAATGGATGCGAAAATGTGGGTACTGATTACATGCATCCATAACTGTTTTCTAAAAGAAAAGCCAGGACTCGAGGGCCCAATGGCTTGCAGCCTGTGCCAGTGTGCTCCAAGCCTCTGCCTGGCCACCTGTGCATTGATGGGGAAACTGCAGAGACCGAAACAGCCTTCTGGCTCTGCATTCGTGCAGGACAAGCAAGGGCCTGAGAGGGCCAGAAGCAACTTTTAAAGATTATTTTCAGAATGTATAAAACTGAACCGTAAAAAAGTTGTATAAAATGTGACTGGTATCACACATCCACCTCCAAAAGCTCTCCATGAGAAAGAAACACAAAAATTGAGGAACCCCCCCCCCCCCAAGAAAAGCACTTATCAGTGTTTTTCTTTTTTATTTATTTATTTTTTTTGTATTTTTCTGAAGTTGGAAACGGGGAGGCAGACAGACTCCCGTGTGTGCCCGACCAGGATCCACCCAGCATGCCCACCAGGGAGTGTTTCTCTGTTGCAGCCAGACCATTCTAGCGTCTGAGGCAGAGGCCACGGAGCCATCCTCAGCACCCGGGCCATGTTTGCTCCAATGGAGCCTCGGCTGTGGGAGGGGAAGAGAGAGACAGAGAGGAAGGAGAGGGGGAGGGGTGGAGAAGCAAATGGGCGCTTCTCCTGTGTGCCCTGGCCGGGAATTGAACTCGGGAATCAACTCCTGCACGCTCTACCACTGAGCCAACTGGCCAGGGCCTGTTTTTCTTTTTTAAAAGAAGGAAAATGTCCTTCTGTTACGAGAATCGTACATGTTTGTTGAAGCAGAGAGATGAAGTGGTTGATGGCGTGGATTTAGACATCAGTCCTCCCCCTTGATCAGGGCATGAGTCCCAAACTGCTGGTGGACCTTTTTGTCCAGTGTCCTCTTCTGTTTAATAGGAACAGTAGCAACCACCTGACCAAGCCTCATGAGGAGTTAACGAGATCATCTATTTTAAGGATTTAGCTTAGTGCCTGGTACAAATTAAGTCATTTTAAGATGGAGTTATCATCTTTTTGTAATTATCAAGAGAAAAAAAAAAAAAAGCCCCCTGTTACCCAAAACCTATCACTGGGAAATGTAGCTGTGGCCTCATGGATAGCTATTTAGGATGTTACTAAATAGCAAGAGTCTGCAGATATTTAAAGCTGAGTGTCCCCTTGGTTAGCCAACCACAGGGCTGGGAACTGTGGGAAAGGAGAAAAGAGACCCATGTCCTGCCAGTCACAGATGAGTTCAAGGTGGGAGCAGCATGACACCGCTGGGCCCTGGGGTAGGAATGGTCACTCTACAATGTTCTCTAACGTTTCTAAGCTCTTCAGGACAACACGAAGACTCGCAAACATAATGAACATGTCCCAGTCCTATGGTCCTGGTTTATTACAGATTCGTGTAGTAACCTTTCCATTTGCCAATTTAGTACCATAATCAATGGGATTCAACAGTTTTCAACATGTTTTCAGTAATATGGTATAAATCACTTCTCTAAAAAAGGAACTCTACAAATTGGATGAGTGACAAGGTTAGTATATCATCTCTGGAACTGAATCTGGACATAGGATTGGTTGATTCGAAGACAGAAGTGCAGCAGTTGCCTCGCTGCCCGGGCTGAACGCGGAGCATTGGTTTAGCTGCGCCGCTCTTCCCGCCTCTCACTCCCCCACTTTGTGCTGCTGGCTGCTGGCAGGGTGGTCCGCAAGCAGATCGATAATTCAGACAAATACTTTCGACAAGCGCGATAAGTACCAGCGTGTCATGTTACCTGGAGAACTTTCCAAACAGGTGCCCGAAACCCATCTGATATCAGGAGAGGAGTGCAGGGGACTGACTCAGTGTCCAGCAGAGTCTAGGCTGGGTTTGTGACATGATTTGGGAGCCAGAACCAAATATTCTTCTCTTTAGGTGACATTTTCCAAAAGATCATCAAGACCGAAATATATCTGGGGATCCTCAATTAAGTAATTTTTCAAATTTAATGTCTGTGTGGATAGAAGGTAGAATTCCATGAGTACTTGACAATGCACAATTCATTCATCCATACATGTGCACAAGCTGTATTCTCCGCAGCAATAGAGCTCGGATAAATGCAACTGCAAGTAGGTTACTGTAAAGTGTTTTAAATTAAATGTCTTCCAGAGTTACTTTTTCTCTTAATATAAGTGCCTGTTTGACTTTTTTGTTCATTGAAGTTTATATGTTGCATTTTTAAAAAAAGATGGAATTGCAGTTACTAAGGAAGTTAACTATTACCATAATATAAAGATTCTCCATGCGGATGACTAAGTGATTGTGTATAAATGACCTTGATGGGAAATTTCTGACTTTAGTTTCTACTGTGAGACTAGTCTGTGACAATCATTGCATTAGTTGATACAGCAAAGGAATTCAACAGGCTGGGAAAAGTAGAATGATAACCAAGATATATACACAATAAAGAGTGCTAATGAAAATTAAAAACAAATGAAAATTGTAAGTTGATCAGAAGGTATTATTTTCTTGATTCCCCTCCCCCAAGATTGGAAAATTCTTAGAGTTTAAATCTATGGAATAAAAGACAGAATATTTTTGACACCAATGCAGTAAGTTGAAGGGTAGGACAGCCCTTCAACAGAGAGACGGTCACTAGGCAGTGGAAACCATGACACTGAAGGTGTGTGTACCTGTCTGTGTGTGCACACACATACACTTTAATTGAAAAGGGCCTGCCTTTAGAAAATGCATACTTATGATGTGTCAGGTAATGCTTGGCTGTTGAAACCCATGGAGGCTGACTGAGATTCTAATTATTCCGTTACAAGAGAGATGGTGACTGCCTGTTCATTATGCAGTTTGTATGCACAATAGAGAGGAGGTGGCTGGTGAGCATCCTGACAGGGGTCCTGGGATGCTTTAGCTACAACAACCACAAGAACTTCTCACAGACCCTTGTTGGGGCAACTTGACATCTCTACTGAGACTTCTATTGCTTCTTGTTGGAAATAGCAATTTAAGTTGCAGTATAAAAACAGTTCTTATGATTGGGTGAATAGCTATTAAAATTACAATGAAAATTAATCTTTCTTAGACCACATGGTGTATGCTTCCATTTATGTGAAATGTCCAGAATTAGCAAATTGGTGGACACGACACGTAGCTCAGTGGTAACCCAGAATGTGGGGAGGGGTGTGGGATGCTAATGGGCACAGGCTTCCTTGGGGGAAGGGTGAAGAAAATCTTCTAAAATTAGACAGTGGTAATGCTGCTTGACTCTGTGAATATATCAAGACCACAGAATTGTACACTTTAAATGAGTGAGTTCTTTGGTATGTAACTTATACCTCAATAAAGCTGAGGAACAAATCTTCCTTCTGTCCACCATCTGTGGGCTCTGGTTTCCTCTGATGTCATTATTTATTGTAGTGGCCAGTCAAAGAGCTGAGTGCTTGCTGCAGTCTCTGATGGTTTGTTTGTTTACCTCTGAGCAAGTTTACTGGAGAAATTAAATGCCAGTATTAATTGTGTACAAGAATGCACAGATACATTAACATATCCTTCATGTCGAAATGCAAAAATGTCTCACTGGCTTTCATGTCTTAGAACTAAAAGGTTTGGTGTGTTGCATTTGGGTATTTCATGACAAAATGTAACGTTTACTTGTTCCAGATGTTGTCTGATGCTACAATATTAACATAAGGAAAACGTGCAGGCTACAGTCTAACCTTCTGCTGTGACTGTGTCAAACAGCACACCAGAGCTCTGTCTCACCTTCAGTCTCTAGGTAGCTAGTTGCAAATGTCCTCAAACTCCTTTGTGAGCCAGTTCTCCCATTACAGTCAGGTTGTGTGTAGCAACAAAGCTAGAACTCTGGATCCTGCGGCTGCGTGAAGCTGCATCTTGGGCGGCAGGCAGGCTGTCTTGGGGTACAGTGCATGCCCAGGTCCAGAGTCCCAGTCATGGTCCATGCCTTGCCTACTTATAGCCTGTGGCTGTTCATACTATCGGCATTGTGACCAAGGCGGTCTTTACAAGAGCAAAGCTGAGCCGGCCTCTTCCTCTTTGAACACCTCTCTGTGGTACACATGGTATGTCTGAAGTTCAAAACGTGGTGACAAGCTCGTCCAACCCTGCAGGCTTGTCCTTCTTTCTCTCCTGCCCTCCTCAGTAGAAGAAGCTCTAGTAACTCCAATGTTTCCAATAATTTCAAATTTGTTGTGTAAAAGCATGCTATACAGTTGTTTCTTGTTATTATCTTTTTAAAAATTATTTTATTTATTTATTTTTAAAGAGGAGAGAGAGACAGAGAGGGAGAGAGAAGAGAGAGAGACAGAGAGAGAGAAGGGGGGAGGAGCTGGAAGCATCAACTCCCATATGTGCTTTGACCAGGCAAGCCCAGGGTTTCGAACCGGCAGCCTCAGCATTTCCAGGTCAACGCTTTATCCACTGCGCCACCACAGGTCAGGTTTCCTGTTATTATCTTGTTTTTTTTTTTTATTACTACCTCTTTCTTTTGCAAATTTTTGGCAAAAAAAATTTTTGAGACAAAGACAGACAGGGACAGACAGGAAGGGAGAGAGATGAGAAGCATCAACTCATCATTGCAGCACCTTAGTTGTTCACTGGTTGCTTTCTCATATGTGCCTTGACAGGGAAGGGGCTCTAGTCGAGCCAGTGACACCTTGCTCAAATCAGCGACCTTGGGCTCAAGCCAGTGACCTTAGGCTTCAAGCCAGCAATCTTTGGGTTTAAGCTAGTGACCATGGAGTTGTGTCTATGATCCTACGCTCAAGCCAGTGACCCCGTGCTCAAGCTGGTGATCCCACAATCAAGTCAAATGAACCTGTGCTCAAATTGGTGACTTCGGGGTTTTGAACCTGGGTTCTCAGTGTTCCAGGCCAATGCTCTATTCACTGTGCCACCGCCTGGTCAGGCAGCAAAAATTTTTGACTGTAGAAACTTAACACCCATTAGAGATTACAGCTAACTTATTTTCCAATATATGTTAAGGCATGGTGAAACCTTCGTTAAATTTTCAGAGCAAATATGGCTCAGTGTCTAAGTAAGAGTTAATGCTCTGGACAGGCCATTGGATTTTAATGTGGTCTCTCCCTCACTTACCTATGACCTTGAGTAAGTTTTCAACTCTGAGTATCAGTTTCCTTGCCCAAAGAATGGGAATAATAATAGTATGATTGTCAAAAGATTTATATGAGAGTCAGGTCAGAGAGTTCAACAAAGTACTTAGTACAGGCATTATAACATAAGGATTTCCACAACATGTATACTCAACCTAATTTCCAGTGTCTTCTTGTCTTTCCTCCCTTTGGCTTGGATATTTGAGGCTAAGAATTGTGCCACGCATCAGGTCTGCCTCAGGAGAGACAGAGGTTGCAAGACGGGGCATCAAACCGACGTTATAATCACTGGGCTATGTGGACATTTGCAGACACTTAGAATTATGGGAATAACCACTCTTATGAGAGTCCTCACCTGGTTCCCCTCCTCTTCCTTTAATAAGAGTTGCTAAGGCCCTGGCTGATTGGCTCAGTGGTAGAGTGTTGGCCTGGCATGTGGAAGTCTCGGGTTTGATTCCCAGTCAGGGCACACAAGAGAAGCACCCATCTGCTTCTTCACTCTTCCTCCTCTCCTTTCTCTCTATCTCTTTCTTCCCCTCTCTTAGCCAAGGCTCCATTGGCGCAAAGTTGGCCCGGGTGCTGAGGATGGCTCCATAGCCTCAGCCTCAGGCACTAGAATGGCTCCGGTTTCAACTGGAGCAATGCCCCAGACGGGCAGAGCATTGTTCCCTGGTGGGCATGCCAGGTGGATCCCAGTTGGGCACATGCGAGAGTCTGTCTCTCTGCCTCTTCACTTCTCACTTCAGAAAAATAAAAAAATAAAGAAATAAAAAAAGAGTTGCTAATACACTTTGTGAATATTCTGTTACTTAGAGCTCATTAACACTCGACACTCCAGAAAGGAGGAAAACGAGTCCCTTAAAAAAAAGAATAAAAAAAATCCTTATTAAAGAATATTAATACTCATGAATTAAGAAAAACAAAGAAAGCAATTGCCTGAAATAAATTCACATCAGCCTTTGACTCTGTCCACTGAAACGTGAGAAAGACCGCTCCATTAAACAGGAGTGTGGGCCAGAACAGAGGCTGCAGCCCAACCAGGGTGAGCCTGTCCCTTCTGTCAGCCTCCTGTAGGCACCTTGACCTGTTCTCAGTCCCAACGGGGGTGATTACAGGAGAGGCATGGGCACCTGGATTATCTTTCAGTGCAATGCAAAACAATGATCACATCTTAACAATTCTTCCCTTCTAAAGAGAAAAGAAACAGTGGTGTGCAAAGATTGAGATGAACAAAATAAAGCCACAGGCTCTGGGAAAGTCGCACTAATAGGTGTCAATCACATACTCCTACTGTGACATAGACAGTCACACCAGAGAACATGCTGGTGGATGGATAGATGCACACGTACGTAGGAAGGTGCAAGCACACATAATAAATAGCCTCTAAGTAACTTTGCTTTTGTTCAGGTCAGGTTTGCCATCAAATCAGTTACAGAGCTGCTTTTGGTTTTCAAAACATTTCCCATTCTTCACAATAGCGGACTGCAGTCTTATGTCAGAAGAGGCTCTAGGCTACGGTGACAACGTCACAGTGTTCAAGTCCTGTGCAGACTAGTCACTGAGATGACTGGGGACCCCCCCTTCCTGTCCATGCTGTCGTGGGCACAGAGTCTCAGCAGTGGGGATTAAAAGGGCTCATGCATCCTCCTCTTCCCAGGCGGGTTCTCACCGAGTCCTGGATTTCACGGTTTTTCCCACTGAACAATGCTCATTCCTCATGAAAAAAAGAAAATAATAAAAAAGCAGCATGATTTGCAGATAACCCCCAATGGGAAGCTTGACAATTTAATTAAAAGCAGCTCCCGAGGCCCTAAGTATTTTATGTTTCATAGTGACAATTCTAGAAACCAATATCTCAGGGCCAAGAGGGAGACAGGCAGCTGGCTTATCCTGGCCGTGGAACCTTTCTGGGAACACACTGAACCTGGCCTAGATTGCGGGACTTGTATCAGTAACCCAGGAGCTGTTCCGTGAGAATCTAATGTGATCAGTCCTTTCAGCTAAGCCTCCTGTTCCAAACATCAGGGGCTCGTCACACCTTAAGTGTGAGCTCCGCCGGCTGCCCAGGCTTGCTCCCAACACCCTTGCTCCCATGTCTCCATTGTCATTCAGGGAATATTGTCATTGGTCATTCAGGAGATATCTTGAAGCTAATGGTCCTTTTACTCTCTTGTGATTTTAAGCTTGTTCAACTGTCTTGCTAGTAAATAAGTCAATGACATTTAGGACATTCGAGATGAAACACAAACTCCTATCTGACCACCTGATCCTAAAGAGCCTGTGTGGAGATATCAGGTCATGAGGTTTTTCTTGATTCTCAGTGTTTCTGGGCTTTTCTCTCTCTCCTGGCCTCACCACGTGTCTCAACAGGAAAGCCCCATCAGAGCCTGGGCCACGGGCTTCTTAACCTTACTGACAACTAAATGTCATGTCGGGTCTCAGATGAGATCCTGGAGCCAAAAAAAGGACATTAGGACATTAGAGAAAAGAACATTAGCTTAACAGCAGGGAAATGAATGACATATGGACTTTATAATAATAGATCAATATTGGGATGGGCCCTGCTCCTCTCCTCCGGGACCTATTTGGTTGGTTTCACAGAATTTGTCATCTGGGGACAGCACCAGGGTGTGCACACAACTTATGTGAACTAGCTACTTCAACTAAATACCATCCAGGTGGGTTACCCGAAACCTCTGGTTAAAAACCACTGCTGCTCCCATCCTGCCTGGCAGTTATCTCTGCGAATGACGCTGAGTCAGAGGAGAGAACCGCACGGTCTCCACCGCATGGCAAGTGTGTTAAGACTTCAGAAAGAGTGACTTGAATCAACTCTCCTGGGGACATTTTCAGAGTATTCTGGTAACAATATAATACACATATTGTCCACCTTCCACTTTTATTAATGGTGCTTTAAAATATCATATATATATATATATATATATAATAAAATGTTTCTTCTTAGATAAGTAATTCCTATTTTTAGGAGACGTGGTCATGATCCCTTTGTCCTTCCTTCTTGTAACCTGCAGGTGTGTCTAATGAAACTACAAATTGAAATTATAGCACATACCCATAACCATGTGACCATGTGTTATACGTACGTCATGTGTTTTAAATATATGAACATTTGTTATGTTCATCAAAGTAGAAGATAATGCTTCCCAAAAATGAACAAGCAGAGAGCTTCACGTAAACTCACACATCGTTCCATACAAACAAGGTGACAGATGGCTGAGGAGACACGAGGAGCAGACCTGAGCTGTGCGCGAGGTCACATCACCTCCACCGACAGATTTGTCCTCGAGAAGCAGACACAGCCTGGCTGACGTATGCTTGACTGTGACAGCACGTGGCGAAGACACTGTCATAACAGCCAAACCACTACTTGGGGCACGGACGCCCATGCTGACCACCAGGAGGTGACATTCATCCATGTGGTCCAAGGAAAACCGCTCCATTCATTTCTCTGGTGGAAACACCACTGGCCAACGTGACAGCTGCCTTGTGTCTGACTCTGAACGAGAGGCTGCTGGGACCTCGGGGGAAGAAGAGGGCACCAGCACTGCCCTCACGGCAACACCTGCACTCTGGAGGCTTTCTAAAGAGCCGCAGGCCATTTCCTGCTATGCCCACTGGAAAGTCCTTAAACGTCCTGTACAGAAGGGCACTGGTGAGCGTTGCCATGCCTCACAAACTCCTTGCAGCATGTGGAGTGTTTTGCAAACATATGGTAGGTGAATAATTCAGAGTGATGTGTTGATAAGTCTGGAGAACTTATCACCCTCAAGTTGTGTCCCGGGTGGGTGTCCTGGTGCAGTCAGATAATCATGTGCACAGTGATGGCCTCGTGGCACACCTTCTACTGGCCCCTCAGTGACTCAGGGAACCTGGAGATGAGTGGGTCTCATGTACCTTCCTGCCTGGGCATCTCCGCCTGGCACAGGTGGCCGCTGGTTCCCATGGGCTCAGACACCTGGCCTTGGGAAAAGACATTATCTGGGGGAGCCCTTGCCTCATCAAGACTTCATCAGGAAAGTTCAGGGGCTTCCTAGGTCACTTCATGAGCCAGAATTCTGAGTGGCAATGACAGCAAGAGCTGGGGACACCCCAACTTGCCATATGATCCAAGAAACCATGAGACCTTTGCTACGCAGTGTGGCAACTAGCCCTCTGCTTTTTTGTTAACTAGCTCCATGACCTGGCTGGAGCCCTCTGTAGAGAAATCCCAAAGTGCAACACAGTCAAATCTCAAAGCATTCTGACCTCTCTCCACAGAGATCCCAGTTAGTAAAATCTGGGGTCAGTGTGCAGAATCACTGTCCCAGGCAATTCTGACAAAGGTGGACCCTTCTCACAGAAGTGGTGGTTCAAATGGCCCCTGGCCTTGGAACCTGGGCCCCAGAGCCTCCCACCCGCACGTGGGTCTAAAGATGAAGAATGCTGGAAAGTCTCTCATGGCGCTACGTCATCCAGACAGTGCAAGAAGCCTGCCGCGTGTGTCTGCATGTTGCTGCAAGGATCCAGGGGTGTGGACCAGACTCAGAAAGTCAGCTTGGACAACCAAATGGCTAAGCCTGAAACGCCAGTGTTCCTGCTGCTGGGGTCTTCTCCCCTCCCCCCCTCAGGACAGTGGGGACGCATGGGCACTGTTCATGCCTCCAGTGCTCTGGCTAAGGACGGTCTGGCCTCTGCACTTTGACCTGGACGTCTTAGCAATGCTTCCATTTCAGTGTCTTAGTAAAGGACAATCCTCTTCTGCTCTCGTCTTATGAAAGCATCATGTGCACATTTGCCCCAGGGCCCAAGTCTAAACCCCACTGTGCACCGGCCGCCTCACTGACAGCTACAGAGGCGAGGAACAGGAACAAGGGCACTGGGACACACTGAGGACATGCTGGGGACCCACTGGGAATCTGGTCTGGCCTGGCTTCCTGAGCCCTTCCACATTGGTGTTCACTGAGCCTCACAAGTCGGCTTAAAATGCGCATGTCCAATTATCGAAATGTGTATTTATCAGTCTAAGTAGCTAGATAATTAACCACTTAATGATTTAATTGGGTGGGGACTGTGAAGACCCTAATTGTGCTCAGTGGTGGTGACCATGATAAGAAATAACCCTAGGCTGAGAGAAACCGTGAACAAGGCGTGGTACCTTCACTTGGGACCCCACCTTCCCGTCTCAGGGCAGTTCCTGTGGGGTGTCTGCAGGTCCCCTCTGTGGATGGCAGGTGATGGATCAGGAACACAGGACAGCGAGTGGCTAGGCAGGGCAGCAGCAGTGCCGGTGGGCGATCTTGACCATGTGCCAGGAGCAGTGACAGCCCAGGGTGGGGGCAGCAGCCTGGTGAGTGCCGTGGGAGAAAAGTTGCGTTGGTGTCTCCTGTGATTTATACAGCAGCAGGACTCACCAAGGAGCACATCTTTGGCAGGAATTTTTCTTAATAATAGGAATGAGAGCAATAGAGAGAATAGAAAGAACGTTTTCTAAACAGTGACGCTATTGGAAACGCTCTCCAGCTCCGTCTGGCTGTCTGGTTTCATTTCTTTTTCTTGGAAACCAAATTGATTCAGCATAAAAAGTCATTCATCTGAGAGGGCTTTTCCATCAGCACCCTTCCAAGGAGGCGAGTTAGGCAGTGACGACTGTGAGAAACACATTTAGTGCCAGCGTTACAGCAGCATTAGCCAAACTAGTCACCATATGAAGGTGATGGAACAGTGTTTGTTTTGTTATATTCTTTGTCTTATGTTTCTTGACAGAAAATCAAAAGGAGAAAATGAATTCGACGCACTCACACGTGACTCACATGCTCAGGGATAGTGCGTCGTGAACCTGGGGCCTTTCTTCAGATTTTCAGATGGGAGGCCCTGCCTCTCTCTATCTCACAGGTCAGAGGTACATCTAAAAAACCAGTGGACAGCATACAGATGCTTGATGACCTGCTTTTATCGATGCATTGCATTTCAATAAGATGGAGGCATTTAGGCATTTGGGACATCAGGTGGAGTTTTGCTGGGAGAGAGTTCTGTGTGGATTTTTCATGGTCCTGTCCTTGTCCCAAGCCACCTTTCAGGACGTCTTCATGGTTATGAGCCTGGAGGTGCAGAGCACATGCCCTAGGGCAGCCAGCTCACTTCTGCCATTGGGAGATGGCACGGATATTGACAGGCCCAGTACACAGACACTGTGCCCGCAGCAGGGGTGCCAGCACAGGGCTCTGGCAGGGGCACCTGCAGACCAGGTGTGCAGGCACTCCAGAAAGAAAAGGCTGCAGTCTCGGCTCCACGATTATGGGCAGTGACACGTGGCCTCATGGCACCCTGGCAATGATTGAAGGAAATCTGGTGCTGCTAAAGTCTTCCCGGGGGGCAGCTGCTACTGAGCTCCAAGTGATGGTGGCCATGCAGAAACGAGGCCCCAAATTTCCACACCTGGCCTTTTTATAGAAACTAGAGATCTGGACTTCTGGGTAAAATGTCACAACCGCCCCGCTACACAGTGGCCAAGCCGCATGGGTTTACTTGCTGAATTTGCCCTGAGCCTCCCTTGCCCAGCTCTGAACGAAAACCTGAACTCCGAAATTGGAAGGTCCTGTCCCTGGTCTGTCTCTTGTTCCCATAGCCCCACAGCTGCCCTCTGGTGCATTCATGCCCCAGGAAGCTGACCACCATGGGACAGACCAGTCAGAGGACAGAGGTCAAGTTGAAGGCCCCTCATTCTGGGCAGCTCCTGTCAGCTGCTGGCACTGGCAGAGGCGGATTAAGGTCAGTTGAGGCCCCGGGCACAGAAGAAAATATTGGACCCCTTACATAATTAGAAAAAAGTGTAGAATTGGGGTTTTGTGGGGCTTTTCAGAAGTTGAGGCCCAGTGCACGTGCTTGGTGTGCCCACCAGTAGGCACTGGCCTAGATGGCTCTGCAGGTCCCTTTATGAAACCGTCCTGGTGCACCGTCAGCTCTGGCTACAACCCTCATGAACCCTGATAGGAAGAAATGGCTGGTTGAGGATTGGATGACATCCCCCAAAAACATGTGTTCAAGTGCTAACCTGCTAACTTCTGGTATCTGAGAATGTCGCCTTATGTGGAAATAGGTCTTTGCATGTGTAACCATGTGAGATGAAGTCGCATGGGGTTAGTGTGGGCCTTGTCCCAGGGCTGTCCTCGTAAGGAGAGGGGGATTTGGACATGGACACACAGGGAGAAGATGGCCATGCAAGGACAGACAAGAGACTGAAGTGATGTGTCCGCAAGATTTGATGACCTGGAGTAATTTGAATAGTGGGAACAGGGGTGGGGTGGTTACAGAGGTGGATTTAACGACGGACGCACCGGCTGTACACCCTGGGCCCTGACTTCTGAAGGGCTCCACAAAACCCCAACTTCATACATTTTTCTAATGATACCAAGTTTGGTTTCATATGTACAATTTTAACATCCATAGTACATAATATTTTTTTATTTATTTAAAAATATGGTTAGCATGTATTTTTATTTTTCCTGTCTCTCTCTTTTTATTAAGGGACCCAATATTTTCTTCTGTGCCCAAGGCCTCAACCAACCTTAATCTGCCTCTGGGTGGTTATATCTCTCACAGAGGCACTGGGGGTTGGCAGAGCTCCAAATCAGGTCAATGAAGGATATTTCTAAAGTTATCTTTGAACAAGATCCCCAAGACATAGTCCTGGTTGTTCCGGGAGAGACCTTCTGGGATAATCCTGGGCTTGGTAAACTTGGTCCTGGTGCTCCTTTGAATCCTGTTTCCAAGGTGAAAGTCTTGTATGTCTGCCTTAGAAATGCATTCCGTCCTGTCTCAATGCTCCCCTGGCATGTTCTGTAGCTGGTGACCCTCCCCAGGAAGATGCACCTTGCTGGGCAATGAGACTGTGTCCACTGGCTTTAGGACTTAATACAAAGTTTACCTTTACAAAGAGGTTTTGGGTCCTGCTGTTATTTCTCTAATGAATGTGCTTAAATGCCTCCTTTGATCATATAAATGTTTATAAAACTCATGATATATTTTCCTCAACCGTGGAATGTGCCCATTCTGCCAAAGATAAAGGTTTTTAGATGATGTAGGCAGGTGACTTCTTCACCGTTGGGCTGATTTACAAGCACCGAAGAAGAGAAAGCCTTGGGTGGGAAATTCTATTTGCAAAGGCAGTCGGCACACACAGCCTTTCATAAGTCACAAACAGCCAGCATTCCCCCGGGATTCTCAGAAATATAAAGAGTATGTGTTTTCTCAGGCAATTGTTTAGTTTGGGGAGATGCCTCGTGTAGTTAAGGTGATTAATCAAGTTTATATCTATCTCCTTTTGAGTTTTGTGTTTATAAGTCTTTGGTTTACTGAGATGTACTACCTCCCTCAATGCGTCTAGAAAGATATAATTGATTGGAATGAAGTCCTTGCTTTTAGTATCTAGTTTGGTTAAAGCCCCAAATTAAGGTGCTACTGATTTCTATCTACTAAAGTGCAAACAATTTTGCAAGACAGAACTACTGTAAATAACAATCTTATTTTATTTCAGCTTTTTTAACATGTGTGATTTATTTCTGAATCTTGTACCAGCCCTGGTGGGACAGTTATACCTTATCTGTCCTTCCATTTTTATTTTTATTTTTGGTATAGCTAGACTTTCTTCTTAACATACCAGATGATTGATAAATAATCTTCCGAGACCTCAAGAAAGATTCTAGTGCTTGTTCTTAAGTGCTTCACCTTAAAAATTGTTGCATTCCATCGTTTTGTTACCAAGTAGCTTATGATCTGTACCTGAGCATAATTGTAAGCGAAATCAATGTTACTCAGCCTTTCCCCATTATCCCAGTAGTATAGGTATTGGTTGAACAGTCCTGTCATTGAAAACCTCGTAATGTTTATTTCAATATATTTAAATTCAAATAGAAATTACTCACTGTGTAGTATCTGATAAAGTTTCTGTCTCAGGAACTGCAGAAAATCTTTTATAGTTTTGAGAGAGAGAGACAGACAGACAGACGGATAGCAACTGACAGACAGGAAGGGAGAAGAGAGATGAGAAGCATCAACTCATGGTTGCACCACCTTAGTTGTTCATTGACTGCTTTCTCATATGTGCCTTGATGGGGGGGGGCCTCCAGCTGAGACAGTGACCCTTTGCTCAAGCCAGTGACCCTGGGGTCATGCCTATGGTCCCACTCTAAAGCTGATAATCCTGCATTCAAGCTGGATGAGCCTGCGCTCAAGCCAGTATGATCTTGGCATTTCAAACCTAGGTCCTCAGCATCCCAGGCCAATGCTCTATCCATGGCGCCACCACCTGGTCCAGCCAGAAAGTTTTAGTGTACAAATAATTCTAATAAGAAGGGATATACATCATTTTTTGTTTAGAAACTAAACCCAAAATATAAAATGTTGAAAGAATAATATATGAGTAAGGGATATAGAAATGATAAAACTTGTAACAATAAGATAAGCAGCTTTGTAAATCTTGGAGCCAAAGCTCACTCCAAGAGCTGAATGAATACCAGTTCTACACTGTTTACGTGGCGCTCACATCACTGCGGCAAACCCCAGTCCAGCACTCATCTCCATATGAGCTAACATAGCCTCTCACAGAGCCCGTGAAGTGGGTGCTGGTGTCATGCCCGCCTTATAGATGAGGGGACTGAGCATGGTGGTCCGGTATCTTGCCTATGATTGCACAGGTGAACGACAAAGCCCTAGTTGAAGTCTTGGCAGACTTCCGATTTTGTAGTATCAGCCTTTAATCCTTATTAAGCGATGTGATGACTCAAAGCAAGGAATAAAATACCACAATGTTTTTCACACTTTCTGACCTGACCATCTTAAAAGATTCCATCTGCACACATAGATGAATTTAAAGTGGGACCCACCATCTCAACCTGCTATGCAGTCTTACATGTTTTATTTTATTTTCTTTCATTAAAAAGAAAGGTGATTTAGAGCCACTGAGTTAATTTCATGACCTACAAATGGTTGCAATGCACACATACCTCTCAGGTAAAAATTCTTAAATGTTTTCAACCCAAAGGTAACAGAAAAAATATGCAATTTCAGGTAAAAAAGAGAGACATCTGTACACACTGCTAATTCTGAAGAGAACAGATAAAAATTTCAGAACCAATGATTCCAACATTAAAGTCAATATGAAACGGTATAGGTAAACTTGAGGTTTGGCAGATTTATAACAGGTTGATAAAACACCTGTTGAATTTTTAATATGGGTTACAAATAAACACACAAACAAACAAAGAAATGAAAACCTACAACTTAGAATATATAATTATTTCTCAAACTCTTGTCAGTTCAAATTGTGAGCAAATTTGTCTTAGATTTATCTATATTACATTTAAGAATATTTCTAGGCAACAAAGATAAAATATATTACAGACTTTTTTGAGGGGGGTGCAAAAGACATAACCCCTTGTGATCTGTATAGGAAGAAAATAATACTGAACAGCATATAGCATATTCCTCACATTCAAATACATAACGTAGCATAATGGAAATATTTAGATGCAAAGTAAATACAGTCTGGACTGATGAATGGGGATCCTTCCCTAGGGAAGCAAAGTACATATGTCAAAGCAAATAGTATTTAAACCAATTTGATAGTGATGTCAGGTGAGCAATTTGGTTACTATAATAAGACAAAAGTTTACTTACATGGTTCAATGTGTGAGAGTGGGTTTCCCCTAAATGCAAGTCTTCTGATTCAAATATACAAAGGGGCTCCAGGTCCACAAGAGTTTTCAATGATGATACAAATTCAAAACTGACACTAAGACTTAAGGCTAGAAATCATCTTCAAGACTCTAATAACCACTGGGTTATAAATTCTTTGAACCAAGAACAACTTCAAACATACAGTTATTAACCTCAAATTTTAATTTTAGGCTTCCGTGAAAATGTCCAGGAACCCACAGTGCATCAGAAAATAAACGCAAATGCCTAGAAGTCACTTCTTTTTAGATAGCTGATCTAGTGATGGTTACAACATTACCTACATAGATTTTGGTTCAAGTGCTCTAAACACTATGGTTACAAGATACAATGTAAGTTTATTAAATGGAAACACACCATCTGCTTGGGCTGTTTATTCATTCCAAGACACCTCCTGAAATTTCATAGTGTCTAATTTGGAAAATCTTAAATAGGGAGAGAGAACTGTTTGGGCAAGCCTGGCTAACAGTTTCCAAAAACTCATTAGTCCTGTAAATTTTCAATTTATCTTCTCAATTTTTTTATTTTTTATTTTTACAGAGACAGAGAGAGAGTCAGAGAGAGGGATAGATAGGGACAGACGGACAGGAACGGAGAGAGATGAGGAGCATCAATCATTAGTTTTTTGTTGCGACACCTTAGTTGTTCATTGATTGCTTTCTCATATGTGCCTTGACCACGGGCCTTCAGCAGACCGAGTAACCACTTGCTTGAGCCAGCGACCTTGGGTCCAAGCTAGTGAGCTTTGCTCAAACCAGATGAGCCCGCGCTCAAGCTGGTGACCTTGGGGGTCTCAAACCTGGGTCCTCTGCACCCCAGTCTGATGCTCTATCCACTGTACCACTGCCTGGTCAGGCTATTTTCTCAAATTTGCAAGGCGTCCAGTGCATTTACCAGTAATCATACCTCATTTTCAAGTTCCCGTCACCTCTGTTGGCCATCCCTCATGTCATCCAAGCCAGACACAGGGACGTGAGGGCAGGAAAACATCCCAGCACTTCCTGTTAACAACCTCCATCAAAACACAAGGAAGAGGAGACGTAGAAAATCGTCCAGTATTTCAGCTGACTGGCTTACCTCTGGGTCTCCCCAACTTCTTTAAAATCCTTTTCCTGCACATATGACACTTGTCTCAACCCATGGGCACACATTTGCTGGATGCGGACGATGCCTGAGGTTTGGGGCAGGCTCCGTGACGGTGACAGCTGAGGGAAGGAGCGCCCCTCTGGTGACCTCAGGATTAGGACTCAGCTGAAACCTTCTGCAGAATGATCCGCTCCCATGCTGGGCTCCCAGCCCAGCTGCTGGCTCGCTAGCAGGTGGTCATAGGGATCCCTCTGCTGCGGCCACCACACCCGCTAAGACACCACCGCAGACACAGAGGAGAGTCTGAGCAGCCGGAGTTGGCTGGAAGGTGATGGCCTGATTTTAACCAGGAGAGAGGGACATGTATGGTCACCACCTGCACAGACTGTGCTGTCAGTGCTGGGGGCTGGCCAGCTGCCTCCTCCTAAACACACTCACTTGGTATCTGAGCTCAGCCTGTGGGACTGGGGATGCCGTACCTGTGTTATTAAACTTAACCCTCCTGAGACTCCAACCTTCCCTACCCCTTTTGTATGCTAAGCCTCACCCCAATTTCCAGATGAATCTGTGGGGCACTGTCCCCCATACCTGCCCCACTCCTGGTCAGCTGGTCACAGTAGAAGTTTCTGGTAAATAGAGCATGGGTTGTGCCTGACCCGGTGCAGCACCTCAGCCTGGCATCCCTGCTGCTTTCCTCCGCTGCCAGACGGCAAGTCCCTGGTGGCTCTGCTCACACACGGTTGGTGGCTCCTCTTCAGGAGGGAGGGTCTTGAAGACATGAGTGAGCTGCTCTGGAAAGTGCCGGGGTTACTAATCCCAGTGACAGCTGCTATGCGGGAGCTCCATCACGGGAGCCAAGCAAGGCCCCCTTAGGCAAACTCTGGGTTTAAGATTTGGAGAGCATGAGTCACAAATAATGAGCATCAGCGCAGGGATTCAGACTTCCGTCTCTGATCACCAAGTCCATGCTTGTCGAGGATCGGCAAGGTATCCATTTACCTGCTTGGTTCACTGGATCAGCAAAGAGTGGACCTCTTTGGAATGGAGATAGCCTAGAAGATTCCACCAGCCAGTTGTTAGTGAGAGCTGCCTGTTCAGGGGCAGCAGAATGGAGGGCCGTGCAATGGACTGTTGGTTGGGCCACTGTCTCTCATACACATCTGTTCTTTCCCTCTTCTACCTAGGGTGGTCATGTGACACAGTGCTGGTCCAAAAAGCTGCAGCAGAAGTCTGCTGGGTGGGGCACTTGACAAAGCTCTCACTTTTCTGATAAAGAGATAAAGAGTTGATTCCAGGCCTTGTGCCCTCTGCTCTTCTTTCTTCTTTCTGAGTGGAGCAGGAATGCAATGTCTGGAACTGCAACAGCCACCTTGTGGTCACGAGGGAGCATCATAAGGACACATCAACTTATTTCTGCCTCTGGTGGCATCAATGGGTAACCAAGCCATCCCCAGCAAACTACCCAGTTCTGGGCTTCAGGTGATACAAGGAAAATCAACCTCTATTTAAGCTATTAAACGGGGTTCCTGTTATTTTTAGTCAAATACAAACTTAACTGACAGAGGAAAGGCCTTGGGAAAAAGAAAGATATGGGACCTGGTCACCTTGGTTCATGCAGGAGACAGTCCTTTCCTGAATCATAACAGCAAGTCCATCTGTAAACCATTTCCAAGGCTTTCCTCTCTGCTGAGTGAGGTTCTGAGACCAGCAGCACCGACATTCACTGGGATTCGGGTAGAAATGCCAGATCCCAGGCCCAACCCCAGATGTGTTGAACCCGAATCCGCATTTTAATGAGATTTCCAGGTGCTCTGGATGTTACAGTCCTGCAAAGCCTGGTGTGGCGTTAAATCCGGTGGAACCCTCTGCAATGTGCATTCACCTGGGCTGGAGGGACCTCTGTGGTGGTTCTGAGGAGCGTGGGGGCTGAGAAATCTTCTCTGGGCCCCAGCTCAGTGGTTCACAGAGCTTGGCCTCTGGGGACCGGTTAGAAACACGTCATCTCAGGCCCTCCTGCAGACCTGCTGCATCAGAGCCTCCAGCTAGGCTGGGAGTCTGGGGTTCAAGCAGCCCCAGGTGATTCTGATGAACATCTGGCTCCAGAACCATGGTGGGCCCAACACAGCACCCACTGATGGGGTGGGTGGTGTGAGATGTAGCTGGTGCAGTGCTAGGGCTGTTGGTGTGGTCACAGCACAAAAGGATGTCTCCTGGCTAAATATGGTTTCCTGGGAGCAGGTACCGAGACTCATTCACCTTCTCCTCCATCTTCTGTCATTCATCCACCACCATCTAGTCAGTTATCATATCTCTATCCATCCATCATCTCTCTCTCTCTAATCTATCATCCATCCATCCATCTACCATCCATCCATCCATCCACCATCCACCATCCATCCACCATCCATCCATCCATCCATCCATCCATCCATCCATCCATCCATCCATCCATTCATCATCTATTATCTATTTATTACCTATCATCTATCTATTATTACCTATCTCCAAATCACCCATTCATCATTGTCTATCCATCGTCAATCCATCCTCCATCCATCACCATCTATCCACCTGCCATCTATACTATCCAACTATCCATCTATCCATCCATTTATCCATCTATTATCTATCCATCAAGCCATCCATCATCTATTTTATTTTTATTTATATATTGTTTTCATCCATCATCTATTGAGTGAAGTCAGGAATCTCTTCAACGAATGTTTTTGCTCACATTCATCATCCTCAGTGGCCTTGGTACAGACCTTTCTTATTCAAAGCCCTCGCTCTACACTCTGGGAAGGTGTGCAATCATGTGCCCTTCCTTTTAGGTTGATTCTGTTCAGTGACCAGAGCTCAGCAGTCTGGTCTCACTAGTGACCTGACTCTCCTGCTGGCTCCCCTCCCTGGAGCTGTTACAGGGTTTCTGTGCCCTGAAGAAGGGGAGGTGCCCAGCAGTCCCAGGGAGCCCACCCTGCTCATGGCTGGTACACCTTTTACAGCATAAGCCAGAACCCGATAGGTGCCATTCCAACACCGTGTGACATGACTGAACAATGTGTGGGATGAAAAAGGAAACTGCTAATTTTCAGCTTACGAAACGATGCCCAAGGAGGCCCTGCCGTCAGGGAGGAGGGGGCAGAGCTGGAATGGACTGTGGGGAGGTGGCTCCGTTTCAGTGCCGGCGGGTGGAGTTGAGATGTGCGGAAGCCTCGGCCAACCTCCTCCAGGGCCCACGGAGCCAGGCCTCAGCCTCCACCTGATGCCCCCTCTCAGTCTGGACTCAGCCGTGCCCACCACCCCTGTACCCTGCCATGAAGGGACCCCACTGAGCCAACGCCATCCTCACGCTGTTCCATGTGACACTGCTGGCGAAAATTCTGGAGGCTGGAGACAGCGAGTTGTCTCTGAGGGGGCAGCCAATCAGTGTGTCAGCCTCAGGATGCACCTAAGGGTGACAGCCTTCCCAGGACCCTCCCCCCTCACAGGGCCCCCTACCTGGGAGTGGTTTTCTTGGGTCTCTGCCTGCTGCAGCCCAGGGCCAGGCATGGCCAGAACAGAGCTTCTGTCCTTGTGAAAACAGCAGATTTCACCCCACAGACACCATCTGGCCACCCGGGAGGGGTTGGCGTCCCCTTCAGCTGAGGGCCAGCTGATGGGGGTGAGGTGGCTGCCTAGCAGCCTGACTATGGCCAGCTTCCCTTCAGGAGCTGGTGGGGCCAAGGCTTCCCAGGCCCATGACCCTCTTCTGTCCTGCCTTCCCGGAGTCCAGTGCTGTCCCACCACACTCGTGCCCTGGGGAGGAGGTTGTAGGCGCCCCAAATGCCACCAGTCCAGTCTCAGACCCTGTTTCTCTAGCCCAGCAGCCTGGTCCTGGGACAGGGGACGCACAGGCCTGCCACCTCCAGTGACAGAGGCAAGTCCCATCCACACGTGTGAAGACAGGCATAGACACTGTGCTTTAGAGACAGCTCCCATGGCTTCCGGCTCCACAGGAAACAAGCTGGGAAGCAGTCATTAAAGCTGATCGATGTCTGCCATGCCTCTCAAACCACAACGCAGCCTCGACAACCAGACCCCTGAGGTCACACAGACACAGCAGACACCCCCTCCCCCCAGCCTTCCCTGCAGCGTTGGGTACTTGTGAGAGTCCTTGTACTCGAGGGCCAGAGAATTCGTTCACACCACATTTTACCTTTAGTTTTGGAAAGTGTTTTACATGTTGGGAAGGGGGAATGTTCTAAAGGAAACTAACTCTAGCTTAAAAACCAAAGGTGGCAATAGGTGCAGGGACAGCGGTGAGAGAAGCCACCAGTGGGGCGCAGTGGTCCCTGTGCCCTGGGGCAGCGGGTCCTCCTCCGGCTGTGCAGCCTGACTGTATGTCCCCACGTGAGTCAAACATTCTGGAATTATCCCCCGAAGCTCTGAACATTCTCCCAGTGGGATCCCAGCACATCGAAAGAGAAACTCCAGTCCCTTTCGTTACAAAAGCATGGGAAATACAAGGTAGCATATGCAATTTCTAAATGCATGCGGAACACTTTGACTGTATTCTAACACAATAACGTAGCTAGTCTTACAGACATAGGCCAACTGTTGTATCTGTGCCTAGAAAGTTCAGAATAACGAGCCTCTCCTGACCTTGGAGAGTGTGCATTCACCATCTAATTGAGCTCAGCAGTATTTTCCACTCAGAAAAGCTTTGCTAGTTACTCAGGACAAACTGACACTTGCTGAGCAGAACTGACGGCTCAGAACCCCCTTACTAGAGTCACTTGGGTATGCACAGCCTATCGGGTGAAGTAGACATTTCTACTAAACATGGAGATAGAGACAAAACAATGTACTGTATGTGTGCTCTCATCATTGGCTTGAGAAATAAAGATTGAGGTTGAACATTTTTAAAGGACGCTTTACCCAGAGCCAGGCAATGTCCTTTTCCAGTGAGATCGTGTACTGCCATCATCTCTATAGTTAGTTCATCTCTAAAGCTAGCTTGGGGCGCGAGGATACTTTTCTCTGTGGTTTCAAACACAATTTTAATGCACTTACGATTTTTATACAGACTACAGTTATTCTCTTACCGTTCTCAAAGCCAACCACCCAGCATAGGTGGTGGGCAGCTGTGGCCATGTGTTAGTGCTGGTGCTCAGGAGCGAACCAGCACCAGAGAAGAATCACGCCGTTCCTCCGTGGCGGGTCCCTCCTCTGTGTCTCTCTCATGCTCTGCTGATGCACACGCCCCACACAGATGTGCTCACGGATCCCCAGGCTGGACACTATGGCTCAGCAGGTAGGGCTTCTGCATTTGCTCTGTGCTCAGCATGCTGGCCTGAACACCACGTTGGTGCTTGTGTGACACAAACTGCAGTCATCAGCCGGGGAGGGCTTCAGGATGCTAACTCATCTGTTCCCCTTCCTGGGCTTGTGATAAATCCTGGCTTTGTCTGCAGGTGAACACCAACTCCAGCCCCCACTTCCACATCTTCAAAGACCTCAGACTCTGTTTTTAAAACTGAGCATCTCACTCAGGACGCTGGAGAGAAAGAGTTTTGGAGCTCAGAGCTTAGTCTCGGGGACCATCCTTGAAAACCATCAAGTTAGGATTTTAATTTAAAACTTTTTCTGTTCTCCTGCAAAAATAGTTGGCAAAAGTGGCGAAATCAATGTCAAAACAGAAACTGAAAAAATGGAAACACAAGCCAGGCAATAAATTCTGGGTCAGATGGCCATGCCAACGGGAATGAATAGAAAGGCAGGCTTCTCGTTGGCCAGGTGAGGAGATCCACGTACACAATATGCTTGGGGAAAATGGAGTGATCCCTCAGGGCAAGCTAATCATTTACAAATATTTGTCTATCAAGTTCATTTTCCTAAATTGCCTATAGCTCCTCACTAGAAATCTGTGAGGCTGGTGCAGGCACAAAACTGAGATTATGGTGCGTTTCACTTTCCTTCCTCTCTGCTGGTCTTTTTCTGCCGCGGGTGCAATCTCTGGACTGGTGGCTCCTGTCAGCGGTGCTCCCCTCTGGACGCAACTCAGTAATGGGCCAGTCCTCTCCCAGGGGATGTCACCGGCCGGCTCGATGTCTCACTCAGCAGATGTGTCTACAGACTGATGTTGCATAACTGAATTGTTCACCCGTACCAGAGAGTGTGCCTGAGCGCCCCTTTATCTCCTGAATTACAGAGGCACCGTCCGGGTCACAGGCAATCCCAAACCCAGCATTTTACGTCACTGTCAGCTGAGCAGCATGCCCACACTGAATGCTGTTACCAAAACTCACTGATAAAGCAAAACAAAAAGCCACGAACAAAACACGAATAAAGGACAAAAAGCCTGAAAGTGGAAACAGGAGGAAAAATGTCCATGTTTTTCACTCTCTGCACGTGTACTCACACCCCAAAGAACCACGTCAAGACCAGAAGATGTCCATGGGGAAACAAAACACTTCTAGGCTTGTTTGAGAAGGCAAATGGATTTATAATGGAAAGTCTCATTTATCCTTAAATTATTTAAATGTGTGGAAAGTTTCTAGATAATTTCCCATTATGTATTCCTAAGACTTTCTCCATCTAAGATGTGGCAAAAAAAATTTTTTTTTCTAAGCCTGCTTGTTTCTCTTTGGTGGTGGTATTTGTGGGAGGCTGCAACATACAAAAATTAGGGGATATTTTATTGCTTTATATTCATTTTGAAATATCCCCTAATTTTTGTGAGCAGTCTAGTTCTTCTGGGTCATTTTAGGTCATGAACAAGAGATGTTTCTGAATTTTTCTTGGTGCAGCAAAAATAGGAAAAACAAAACAGAAACGTGTTTTTATCACTGGTGTAATGAAGAGGTCTTCCAGTTACAAAAGGAATGTGACTTTTGCCATTTAGCTGTGCAAATCTCAATCTACTCGAAAGAAGTTAAATTTGGGTGTCCTTCCGGTTAGGTGAGAAAGAAAATACGCATGTGAAATAAGTGTGTGAAGTTCCTGGATGGAGAGCGTCTCCCCACGGCTGTGTGCACATTCTAGTTTATAAGCTCAGACTATAATTTAAGAAGATGTGTATCAAACCAACTTAGTATTGGGAGGTGTCGGGTTACAGAGTCCCCATGCTCACACATACTCCCATTTGGACCTACTGTCACCAGATCCCTTTCCTCCCATATTCTGACTCACACACAGGTAGGGGGTCACAGAACGTCAGGCCCTGTTCCCTTCCTGGGCGTGGCTGATGGGTCACAGTTTTCACTGAGCAACATAAAGAACTTCAGGCGTAATGAAGAATGAATAGATTTACATTATGACTCTGCCTTCCTGTCTTGCCAGCGCTGATTCACGACCACTGGGTGATCCTGCTCAGATAATACTGGACGCAGCCACGAGTGTGGGAACTAGAGACAGAGCTGCCCCCAGTACCTTCTGTAAATTCCAGACAGGTTAGACCAAGCAATGCAGACATTTATCAATCAGGGCAGGAAAACCAGTGTAAGTAGTTTAGGTTCTCTAACACCTATTAAAATAAACAATAATAAACAACCATTGCTCAAGTTGTATACTCTTTTGAACACCTCCCACCACACATATATACCTCACCTTACTGAGAAGCCGTACTGTATGTATGGGTGTGTGCAGCACCCATGACACTGGTCACTTTACAAGACTCTTTTTCGGATAGAAAACGCAGTAAGCATGATGTTCACAGAGCTTGGTTTTATTTTACCTTAAATATAGTTGCATTTTAAAATGCTCCAATGAATTCAGTGGTTTTTATTTTTATTTTTTTTAAATCAAAGATACCACCAGCACATTTCTCATGGTCCAAAAGTGATGCCACATATTTTCTTTAGCAAAGTCATTTGTAATAGATCTCTCATATTTATATTCTTAGGGAACTATTTGTATTGTCTCTCTATAAATAGTGTCCATTAGTCTGTCCAGTGAATTTTGGGGAGAAAAAGGAAGGCGTACATTAGTGGCCGTTCTTGTTAAAAAACAACAACACTGCGTTTTCAAAGTGGGAAGGATTTTAATAGCATCAAATTCTACCAGGTTCTTACAGAAAAGGAGGCGAAGTGGAGGCAGGGGGTTGCAGCTGTCACATCGTCCACGCGAGGCCAGCCTGGCAAGGCATCCCCATGCCCACTGTGGAGCAAGCCACACTGGGGGATGCGAGAGACACCCCTCCCCAAGTCTCTTGTTACAAACGTGCAGGCAGAATGGCAGGAAAATCCCTATACGGTGGTTTCCTTTGGAAGTCTTCCTTTCTTAGAGAGTGCTGAGATAATTGTTTCCCATGGAGGTGAAACAGGGGTGCAGGTCAGGTTATACCTGTAGCTAAAAGTCAGCCCACAGGCCTGTTGGCCGTGTGTCACAGTGCGCACGGGATTGTAACACAGAGGACCGAGCCCAGAGGCCCACAGGTTGGCTGGACATAGGATTGCACGTATATGACACTGTCACCCGCTGCAAGCGTGTGTGCATGTGGGGAGGAGGGATGGGGCTTTGGACGTTGGTGGCATCAGGCGGGCCACTGGAGCAAGTGCAGTGTCTTGAAGTTCTTTGGGTTGGACGCATCCATGCCGCCTCGTCATAAAGAAGCGCCCGATGGTGGCTGTGGTTTCGGATTCTCTGTGAAGCTGGAGCAGGAGCTGGCTGCATCCCTCCCGCCCGAGCACCGGAGAGAGATGGGCAGGGAGCCCACGCCGCCTTTAAGCCGCCGCAGGAATAAAATTAAACAGTAGAGCGTTTCAAAACAATTGCTTTCCAGCCCTTAGGCGATACTTTTTAATTGGTGTTAAATGTTAACAGTTTCTATAATGCACTTAGAATAGAAACATATTTAAATAAATAATATTTAGGGGTGGTTGGCATTCTGATTCTTTGATAGATAGTCTAAGTAACCGGAGCTGACATCACAAAGTATCACATATCCAAGCTTGTTAAGCAAAGGAACTCTGGTTTTACATTGGCAATATTTTTGAAATATGTGTATCCCTTCATTTTAATTCATATTAATTATTTTAAATGGCAGTAGGGATCTTTGCTATTTTCTTATCATTAAAAAAAACCCAAAAACAACAACCTTGAATTTACTGGTATAGTCACTTTCTATCCAATAATTTCTAGTCTAGCAGTGAAATCCACGTGGTTTAATTCCTAAGGCTGCTGACCTAGGCTGGATGGGTGGCCTGGGCAGTGAGTTCAGTGGTTATTACCTTTATCAGTCCTTTAAAAATCTCTTGACACTTTCCAGGTAAAAATTACTGCGGCTTCTAGGTATCAGTAGTTTCAAGAGAAAAAAAAAAAGGAGAAAGAAAACATGGATCATTTATGTTGAAATCTGGGAGCTATTAGATTATGCAAAGTTGTAAGTCTTATCAAATTTTACGGGTGAGGTAAAGTTTCTTTCAGAGTCGGGGAGAGACCTTCCACCAGGAAGGACGGGACAGGTGCTCCCACGTTCCCTGGGGCACCTCCCATTCTGTGTCCTTCTTGTACCACTGCCTGTTTTTCAAGTGACCCGAAGAGCCAAGGTTTTCACGGAAAGCCAGCGATGGGCCAGTAAGTGAGTGCAGTTCTTGTTGGACACTTCCAATGGCCTCTACTGGTCATTTTTTACAGTATCCTCCTTCCATCACTGATGGAAAAAAACCCCCCACAGGCAGGAGGCTCAATGTTTATTTTAGAAAGAGAGTGTGTACCAAGTTAAAAACATCAAGACCGGTCAAGATACGTGGAGATACTGCTTAAATCTGAATGGTCAGCCCACGTTGATCTCCCTCCAAGAAACCCCACGGATGTTCACCCACCTGCACGGGAGGTGGTGCCCTCAGATGCCATGGCTCCCATTCAAGTCACAAAGGAACGGAATTCATAAGTAGTATTAATTACGTCCCGTGTTTTATTCAATCCCGTATGACAAAATAGGGACCTAGACTAAGACACCCGTTTCCATCAGGAGGGTGAATCGAGCCACAACTTCCATCATAAAAAATATTGGATCTAGGTAATAAGTCCCAGCTGGTTCAGGGAGGCCCTGGTCCCCACATGGCATCACAGTAGAAAAATAGTGTGTCTCTTCACCATGCAGGGAGGGGTGACCTCGCCCCGAATGCAGAGGGGCTCAGTCCTGCGGTCCCTTCACGAGCCGTCTTATTTACACACTTTACATCTCTCTGAAGCTATGTACACATCCTTTTGGGAGGAGACAAAACACTACATGGTACCAAATACTAACAACAACAAAAATATCACACCAAAAAAAAAAAGACACAGATAAATAATAAAAAACATTCAACCACTAAAAAGACAGCAACAGGAAGTCACCTGCTTTCCTTGCCTGACACTGGTCCACCCCCTTGCTTGTCTCACGAGGAGAAATGGCAGCATGTGGCAGGGATGTGACACATCCCCGTGGGAAACAGGGTGGCAGGGAGAGTTCCATGTTCATGTCTGACGGAAACAAACGGCCCATTTGGTTTTTCACAAGGCTTCCGCAGCACGCGACGAAGGGACCCGTCGTCATTGTGGCTGCATCGGGAAGATTGTCCCTTCTGTTTCAATCGAGATGTCATCGCCGTCTGAACCCTTCTTTGGGGCACACAGGGCAGCACTGTGACCCACGCATCGCCGGGACAAAGATGCTGGAGGAAGTCCCATCGTCTCAGGCCACAGCACACTCGCCACGCACAGATGAGGTAGAACACGCAGCCCGCCCGTGCCGCACGCTCTGCCCGCCCCCGCCTGCCTGGCTCCAGGGCCTGTCCTCACACCAGCTGAAGGTGGTGTTTTGAGTCATCAGATGACATTGTGCTTTGTTTTCATCTGAGAAGGTAAAAATGAATAACCCAGGGACGGAGTGAATTTCCCGGATAGGACTGATGACTGTCGCAGACACTGATGTTTCTCCCCAGCTCCCTGGAGACAGGAACCAGTGCTCATGGCCATTGGGTTTCCCTGCTGGGTGTGCAAGAATGAGGCAGAGATGACAGTACCACGGTACCCACACCATGCTTTCTTAGCTCCTGGCCCCACACTCAGGTCCCCATCCTAAGATGAGTTCATCCAAGTTTTGTTAGAGGGGTCAAGTTCTTAGATGTGCTTTGTAGAAAACTGAAAGAAATCATTTTAATTTTACAAAATGGCAGACCCTAGTGTACTGAAGACTTGACAGGTCTTGGTGACTTTTCTGTTTAAATAGCATAGATTTCTCATGTTGTCTGACTTTAAGACCAAACAAGAAATGATAACCGTTTTGTTCTCATTTTCCTTAAATCAAAGTACTATTTATAAAATATCTTACAGTTCTTAAATCTTCAGATTAGAGACAAACCTCCCTAATACAAAATACTAAAAGTGCAACAGTATAAATTAAGAGTTTGCAACCACATTATACAAACATTACCTCTTTATTGTACAGCTTTAATACGTGAAATATTTACTCACAACGGTTTATAATGTTGTGAATAGTTTACGGTGACGTTTGTCTGTCACTGGTTCCCAGTCGCTGGGCTACAGACCACACTAGAGAACAACTGTCCACATAGCAGCTACAAACATTTAAATTAAAAAAAAAAAAAGAAAGAAAAATGGAAAAATAAAAAGGAAGGCTTGTTACTGACAGGTACTTGCACACAAAAAGCATGCTATCTTTCCCAACAGAACTTCACGATTTTTGTCTGCATTAAAATAACCCACGTATTATAGTAAAACAAATCTTGCTTAAAAAAAAAATCACACAGGCAGATGTATTCTGCAAGTACAAAAGCTACTTTTCAAGTTGGGGCTGTATTGTCTGTTACCCGCATAATCGTAACATTATAAATACTACAGACAAAAGTACTGTCATAAGACACAGCATTGGGAGGGCTGGGCCACGTCTTCAGGATAAGAGTTCTAAAAACAGAGTTCAATGTCTCACTATTTCCCATGAGTGTCGCTGGGAACAAACAGCACAGGGCCCCCTGGTTCTCTCTCGGGATTATTAGGGTTCAAGAGAAGCAGAGTGGGTGTGCTCTGAGCCCTTTCTGTCCCCAAGGCGGGTTTCCAGGGACTTCTCTCTCTCCTTTTTGACTTACGTTTATTTAAAAGGCTGAAGGATTCTCAAGGTCAAGCTCACCAAGAAAGAAGGACCATGCAGCGCTTATGAGACAACCTTTCAGAAGCCACACAGTTAGTGAATTTTCGGCTGTGGGGACAATTTTAAGGAGAATGCGCACGCAGGGCGTGTGCAGCCTGATGGTCACTCATGACAGTGCGTAGGAGGGACGGAGCAGGCGGACGAGCCATTGTGCGCGTGGCTAGTTAATCCCAATCTCCTTGTCTTCAATGAACCTCGTGAACGGCCGGCTGGCCCCCGTTTCTGAGCCGGTTTTGTCCAGGCCCACCATGGGCGGGCTGCTGCCCGTGCGTGCCTTGTCCATGCCAGCAGCCAGGGAGCCCAAGGGGGGCATGGCGCTCCCTCCCAGACTGACAGGGAGCTGGGGGATGCCTCCGTTCTGGATGACGGAGATCTCATTGTTCTTCATGGCCAGGCCGTTTGAGATTGCCGCAGCGTACTGGTTCCAAAAACTGGGGTCTACGTTCATGGCTCGTGCCGTCAGGTCCTTCTGGAACATTTCTGAGAACTTCAGGGCATCACCCCCCAGCAGAGCCATGGGGTTTTCCACTGACAGACGGCGGCCGCGCCTCGCGGGGGCGTTATTCCACATGTGTGTGCCCATATGAACCTGCGTGTGACACGGGGAGACAACCCATGGTGAGCAAGCCGGCACGGGGCAGTGTGCCCCCCAACGCATGCCCGAGTGCCATCCACACAGTGTGACTCACTCAGAACACATGTCTGTACCCGTCCTAAGCTGGTCCTTAGTTTGGGAACAATGAAACATTGTTTGGCAAACTTTTCTGAGCATTTCTGAGCATCTTATACATAAATATGCAATGTTTATTTTTATTAAAAACAAAAAGCGAAACCAACCAATACACTAATGTTTCTTCCTATTGATGAACTTGATAGAATACCTCCCCCCCCCCGCCCCCCTGCAAGGTGTAAGATAAAGGACCCGCAGAGGATGTTTCAAACATCCTCGGCTCCCGAGCCTGTTGTACTGGGCCCCTTGCTGCCCCTTAATCATCTTATACTTGAAACTTGTGCCTCAATCCCAAACGTGGAGAGAGCATCCTGGGCACATGGGGTCAGCAGAGACCTCAGACAATTCTTGTCCTCATAGTAAGTAAAAGCCACAGGTATTGACCTTTTCATGGTCTCTGAGGAGGTCACTGAGACCCCACAGGCATTTGACGTGGACTGAGGGCAGCACATTTGGTAGAGTGAGACTCTGGCCTGCACGTGTCATCCAGCACCTGCCACACCCTCTACCATCCAGGGAATGCAGATGGATGCTGGGACATGACTGTGAGCACAGCGCCAGGCTGTCTGCTCTGGCCCTCACTATGGGTAGCATCTCACCAGATGCCCGTCACAGAACAAAACAACAGGACCTGGCCTAGGCAGAATGTGTGTTATCTGTATTACCTAGAAGTGTTTTAAGGGTCAGCTACTTGTTGTCAGTATTCCAGACAGTGGGCCCTGGGCCGGCCCACCCAGGTGGGGGCCCGTCAGTTTAACAGGCTGCCGCGAGCAGAGGCTGCACGAGATCCAGGGTAGGTGACATCCCTGAGAACTGAACGGCATGCACAACTTAAAATGAGTGTGTGCACATGAATGCGTGCACGGCACCTGCACAGGTGCAGACACCACAGTACAGACACACTACACACAGTCACCAGCATGTGCACAACACACATGCACTCACCCTCCCACATACTATACACATGCAATGCACACCCTGCAAATGTGCACACTGCACACTCACACATGTATATGCACACTGACTTGAACACACACTATACATGTGCACACATCCACCCATGTGCACTTAGACTCTGCATGTGCATTCACACTCACCCACATATGCACACCTATACACTCATACATTTACCAACACACACACACTCCACATCTGCTACTCATCCATACATGCATATTACATACTTGTGTACTTACCTACACAGACACTCTCCATATACTCACACTCATTCACATGTGCACACACTCTGGATGTGCGTGAGCACCCACTCACTGCATGTGCACACATTTATTTGCTCTTGCACACTCCCTTTGCATGTATGAACTCACCCACACATTAACACACTTCACATATGCATGCACACTCACCCACACATGCAGACTAACACTCATGTGTGCATACTCATACATGCACACCAACACTCGTGCACACTTAAGCACATATACAGACTCCACATATGCATGTACCTCACACACATATGCACACATTCACCACAGGCACACACTGTCTTGTGTGGGCTCCCCAGCAGCTAGTCTCCCTGGCTAGGACCATGGTGGAAGCCCTGCTTACCACCCCTCTGGGATTGGGGGACATCCCTGACGAGATCCGCAGGGCTCACCAGCCTGTGCCCTCACCTTGAGGTTGCCCTTGGTGGTGAAGGCTCTCCCACAGATGGTGCAGCCAAAGGGCTTCTCCCCGGTGTGGGTGCGCTCATGGATCTGCAAGGCGCTGGCTGAGGAGAAGGTCTTCCCACACGACTGGCAGTTGTGCTGCTTGGGTGTCCGGCGTGGTGGAGGGGCCAGCATGGGCGCGAGGCTGGGGCTCATCACTGCCTGTGGCCCAGTGGGTGCCTGGACAGCGGTTGGCAGTGGCGGGCCCTCGCCCAGCGTGATGGCCTTGCTGTGCCCGTTCACTTCCATTTTGATCATGGTAGGCGTGGAGCCGGTGACCAGGCTAGGAGCGCTTTGGCTGGGACCTAGAGCAAAGTTAGGGTCAAATAACGGAGAAGGCAGCTCTTTCAATTTGTGGGTCAGCAAGTGCTGTTTTAAATTACCCATAGTGGAGCACCCACGCCCGCAGACTGTGCAGATAAATGGGCGCTCCTTAGTGTGGCTGCGGTGGTGGATTTGCAATGCACTCCTGCAAGCAAAAGGCTTGCCACAGACAGGACACACAGTGTGCTCACACTTACCCCGATCTCTGCTCAGGAACAGCAGGCTAAAGGGGGCCTCCTCCTTGATGGCTAGCCGGCCGGGGTGGGCGGCCGTCAAGTCCAACGCACCTCCATTTTCGGGGGCAGGGGGCGGACTGTCCGGCCTTTCGGTCTTTAGTGGAATGTCCTGTGGCTCCTCGTGGTTGCTGAGGCCCGGGGACTTCGAGGGCAGGCTCTCACTGTGGCTGTTGACGGGGGACAGGGCCTGCATGGAGGATGATGACTCGGACAGGGCCGGGCTGCCCGCACTGCGGCTCTCCAGGTCGCCCACGGCCGACGAGGAGTCATTGCTGAGGCGATCACTGTCTCCAGACCCGTTTTCCACGGCCTTCAGGGCGGTCAGCTGCGGGCAGCTCATGACAGAGTCGATCATCTTCATCTGGTTCTCCAGCGCGGCAATGCTGGAGATGACAGACGGGGGCGAGGGAGGGCAGGAGCCCGCGTAGGGCAGCAGTGGCTTGGATGGGTCGCCAGCCGCGTCCTTCAGCTCCACATCCTCCTCCATGGAGTTCTCATCCACGTCGTCCTCGAAGTTGCTCAGGACCTCCGCAGCTTTGTCGTCGTAGGGGAGCTCGGTGTCCATGGCGTCCTGCAGGCCCTCAGGCAGCGGCGTGTTGGGTATCTGGCCGCCCATGTGCATGCGGATGTGCTGCTGCAGGACCACGGCGTTGGTAAATTTCTTCTGACAGATGGGGCAGGAGTGCTGCACGCGGAGCGGCGGCTTCGCCCGGTGCACCCCAAAGTGTGTCTTCAGGTTGCCCTTGGTGGTGAAGGCTCGCCCACAGATCTTGCACTTGAAGGGCCGCTCTCCCGTGTGCGTGCGGTAGTGCATCTTGAGAGCGCTCTGGCAGCTCAGCACCCGGTGGCAGATGACACACTGGTTGGGGTCGGTCATCTTCTTGTCGATGTTCTCCACCAGCTGCTGCAGCTTCGACGTCTCCGACGTCTGCATAGAGTCGAGCAGCCCTCCGAAGGGAAACTTGGCCTTAAACTGGTCAGAGCTGGCTGCGAGGACCGGGCTGCAAAGGCCAGTGGAGAGGCTGCTGTCCGTGAGGACGGCGGTGGCTGAGGTGGAGGCGGCAGAAACCTGCCCACTGCCAGGGATGTCTGCCACTCTGGCGTTTGTGCAAGGCAGGCTCACAGGCTCGATTTTGGTCAGAGAAGACACGCTGAGCACAGGCTGTGGGGACTCAGCGGTCACTGGGGCACCCGACTCAGAGCTGTTGAGGCCAGGGGACAGGGAAGGGCACTCACTGGATGCAGGCGAGGGCCGTTGTGGGGAACGGCTTGCGGGGGTGAGGTTCGGGGAGTCGGCATAGCTGCCAACGCCAGGGATTGTGGGTGGCAGCTGCAGTCCCACTGATGTGGGCACTGTGGGCAACACGGGCTTGCTCTCTAGCCAGGTGGTGACCGGCTTTTCTGGGGGCAGCGACATGCCATAGGGAATCCCGGAGCAGGTAGGCACATTGTCCAGGTACTCAGGCACGGGGTAAGGGTTCATCTGGATGTGGGGGTACTTCTCCTTGTGCCTCTGAAAGTGCACCTTCAGGTTGCCCTTGGTGGAGAAGCGGTTGCCACAGATGTTGCACTTGAAGGGTCGCTCACCCGTGTGGGAGCGCAGGTGGATCTGCAGGGCACTGTCGCTCCCAAACACCTTGGCACAGAACCTGCACTTGTGCTTGAAGAAGGGGTCCTCAGCGCTGGCCTTGGGCTCGAACACAGATACATTGGGGGGCTTGCCCTTGCGATGTTTCATGAGTGCCGACAGGGGGTCCAGCGCATTGGCCGTAGCAGCGATGCTGACCAGCGGGTTAGGGAAGATGACGCTGCTGGCGGAGGTCTGAGGTAGAAGAGGGTTTGGCAGGCCAGGTGGGGAGCTGAGCAGTGGGCCAGGCCCCAGGGCGGGTGGCGTGGGTGCTTTCTGCAGCTGCGAGGTGCAGCTGGAGGCACTGACCGCGGAGCCTGGGGCGGTGCAGGTGGGGGCCACGCTGGAGGATGCCGGCCCGCTGGGCTCAGGGGCAGAGGGGCCCCCGCTGGGGACGTGTGGGGTGCTTGCCCCAGATGCTAGCTGTGACAGTGTGTGGGTGCTCTCATAGGCCATGGGCTGGGAGGTGGGGCCGGCTGCCGTGGGAACAGGGGCAGCCCCGGAGGGCAGCTGCAGGGCAGAGTGCACCGCCAGGCTAGGGAGCTGGCTGGAGGCTGGCACCGGGGCGCTCTGGGCCCCCGCAGCGGCCCCGGGGTTCAGCGGTGGCCGAAGGGGCTGGCGGCTCATCAGGGCTACTTGGCTGCGGATCTGCTCAATGAGCTGCAGCTGGTGGATCTGCTGCTGCTGCAGAGCCATTAGCTGCTCCAGGATCATGGGGATGGCCAGAGCCGCCACGCCACTGCCGGAACCCACTGTGCCCACCGCGCGCGCGTTCTGGGAGAACTGCGCCACGGCCACCTTGGTGCTCAGCAGGGTCTCCAGCGTCACGTTGGTGCTCGGCATGCTGTAGGCGGCCCTGGGCGCCGGCTCGGGGGCCTGCGGTAGCGGTGGTTTCCCTGGGAGCGCGAGGCCCGGGCCCAGGAAGCCCTTGTCAGCTGCTGCGGGCTCCACCTCCATGGGCTCCTCCTCCTTCTCCGGGGCCTTCACCTCGCCGCTGTCCCCAACCTCCGGGGGCGCCGCCTCCTCCGCAGCCTCGCTCTCCGTCTGGTCACTGGGAGAGCTGGCTGGGGAAGGTTCTGGAAACTCCTCAGAGGCCGGCGCCGGCTCATCTTCGTTGATGATGAGCACCAGCGGGTTCTTGGTGCAGCTCTTCTTGTGACGCAGGAAGTCCGTCCACTTGAAGAACTCGGCACAGCACTGGTCACACACGCTGGTCTCCTCGCTGCCACTCCTGCTGTCGCCGCCGCTATCGCCGTCCTCTGCGCCTTCCCCCGGGGCTGCTGCAGAAAACCGAGGGGACAGACACTGCGTCAGCCACATGTGTCAGCCCGCGCGGCCAGCCACACAACCCGCCCTCTGCTGCGAAATTTCGTACATATGCGTAAAATCAATATTTTTTATTTTGTACAAATTACCCCACTTCAACGTTTCTGACGCCCGACCTGTATGTGCCACAAGCCCTTCTAGCCAGCTAATCATTTTCTTAACACCATCCATCAAATTATGAGGCCCTATCAATTGTGGATACTGCTTCTTAATGAAATTCCATAGAAGCCATTGATTTCCAATATTTTCATACCAAACCCCGGCCGCCATCTATGGATACAAAGCCAGCTTTCGATGGGCTCATTAGGATTCTCCCTGCCACCCGTCCTCCTCCTTTCCAGCGAAATTAGAGATGCCTTTGCCAGTTCACTTAACATTGCTAAACTAATCTGTAACCTTTCAAACTCCCGTCAGCCGCCGACAGTGGGCCGGCCACTGCCTCCCCGGACCCCGGGCCTCACAGATCCATCATCTTTACATGTCCTGGGAGACACATTACGGGTTTCATGTCATTCTATAGAACCTCTCAAACCAATGAGCACCTTCTTCACGTAGGGAAATTTCGGCTAAATACTTGCATTTGTACATGTAACAAAGAAAACACAGCCACCCGTCTCCGTCCCTGCTCAAAATCACCGTCTCCCCAGCGTGTAGTCGATGAACCGATCAATCCCGTCTCTTTGCAGCCATCTGGGAGAGTCTCACAGAGAAACTACATGTCTAGGGTCTGTCAGAGGGACATCACGAACATACTCCGGGCCCGAAATTCATCATGTTTCATACAATTAACGAGCTCCCCATCAGATGCCATATTTCTTGGTGAAATGAACCAAAATTATATGTTAACTGTGATTAGCCAATAGCCTTTGGCAGGCAGCTACCAAACTAGAAATTATATATTTAAAGTTCATTTATGTTGACATGTTTCACATGAGAATGTTGTACTCAGACTCACTTTTTTTTGTACCTATTTTCATTTATTCTCATGGAAAGACTTAGCAAATTATATGCTTGTGCCATAGTGGGAAACCCTCTAATTGGTTACACATGTTTAATTACTGTTGTAGGCAGCTACTTCCTGACTTCCCTAACCCTCTTGTGCCGAATAACAGCCACGTTTAATGAACAATTCTAATTCACACCTGATTAAATAAATGGCCGTACAAGAAACAAGGAATCAACCTACGAGAATGTTTCTTGCTCCTGTGTTTTTGGCAGTGGGGGTGGAAGGTAATGTGTCACAATGACTGGGCTCTCTGTGCCGGCCGGGCCGGGGCTGACTCGCAACTGCTTTTTGTCAACTTACAGATGGAGTGATGGCAACAGTCAGCTGCACAGAGAGCAATGACAGCTCTTTGTCACTGTGTAAAGCTGAGTGTGAGAACAAGACATCCTAAGTTTGTGCTCTGGAAATAATTTAAATTTCTACCCTCAACAGCCACACTTGCTAAGAAGTCTCTGTTTTTTTCCTTGTAGGGTTTTGGAAAAAGAATTAATTTGGCTCGATTTAAGTAGAGAAATCTGATTTAAAAGAAAAAAATATATATATATCCTGTAAAAACCTTAGTCCCTCCACTGGAGGAAAAAAAAATCTTTGGAGGCTACTCTGTTTGCGGCACTCCGTGCGGCCATTACTGCAGGGTAATTTATACATGCCTTTAAAAAATTATTAGCAGTGTTCAATTAGCATTTTCTTAACTAGCTAAACCACGTGAAGGGGAAAAGTTGGAGCTTGCAGCCCATAAAGACCTGCTGGACTTTTAGAGGAAAGTCAGTGCTGACGACCAGACTCGAGGAGTCTCATTACTGGAAGGGAAGGAATGTGACGGGTGTAATAAAGAGGCTGAGCATCGCTGGGAGCAAAGACGGTCGATTTATGCTGCAGATAGGCACAGGAACAAAATAAATACTCCACATCCTTAACTTGCTCCAGGTATGCAAAATCCAATTCTAAACCTGCTAAAGTCACAAAAAAGGGTGAAAACAAAACAAAAAACGAAAATCTTAAGAAAAATGTCTTCCACACCAATAAGAACTGTCTCAAGTACTAAATGTGTATTTAAAAAGATTATCACCCTATGCCCAGAATCCCTCTCCTGAATTTCTTTATATGAGTGGCATGTTCCTCTGCAGACATATGTACTTTAAAAAGTCCAAGTGGCCATTTAAAAGAAAAAAGAAAAAATCCCATCTGCAACAAGCAATCACATCAGAGTCGCTCCCTACATCATTTAATTATTATCACTAAACACGGAGCAGAATACTTGAAAAAAGTTCTTTTCCAGCATTTTAAAGCTAGGCTAGAACGGCCTGCCATAATCTTCATAAAGATATTTTTATTTTAATACTTTTAAGAAAGAAAAAAACCAAATATTCATCATTCTGAAATATGTTCTACCTTTAAATCCTTGAAGGAGATAAGATGTTTTAACTTTTGTGTGATATAGAGAAGCATTCACATGGTATAGACATTTAAAATGTTATATACGCTTAAGTGCCATGTATGTCTTATTCAGAGAAAGCTTTTTTTCGGTATGGAATATGTGTTAGGGATAACTCACTGAAACAGCGCTTAAAAAAATGAGGCTGGTTTTTGGATCACTGTTAGTGTGCTGAGCATTGGAAGACTTAGCTTACTGAACTGTAAATAAAATCTGTCTTCACAGAGAGCCTCTCCCTGGTTTCCTTGGTAGAAAGCATGTGAAACAGGAACAGGACTTTCATCTTACACTGTACTTTCTTCCCCAAAGTTCTTCCTCAACCCAAACACATCTATGCTGCTCACAAAAATTAGGGGATATTTTGAAACGACTATGAAGTGATAAAATATCCCCTAATTTTTGTGAGCAGTGTTATTTACGTTAAAGACATATTTTCCCACTGTCATTGTTTTTATTTTTCATGTGTTAGATAGTTTTAGGGTCACCTCCAAATTTATGAAAGGTGGGAAGTGTTTCCACAGGTGATTTCCCTTTTTCCCCATTGATTGGCCGGTTTGCAAACTTACAACGGTGTCTCACAATTGTAGAAACTGAGCACAGACTATTTAAGCACTTTCTACCAAATAATAAGTCATTGTACTTAATGCAATGGTAAGTGATTAATTACCTAAACTTAGTAAAGATATTCTTGTCGAAGTAAAAGTCCTTCCACTTACAATCCTTTAAAATTGAAGAAAGCAACACTTTGGAGAAGAAATTGTATAAAAATGGCACTCTGGCCATTTGGACCTATTAACAGTCTATTATGCTAATGAACCTAACAACACAGAATTGTTAGACTTTATAAGCAAAGTTTCATAATAAATGTGCATTTTGCTTAAAATAAAAAACTATTATTTAGGAAAGGAAAAAAAATTCTTCAACATAATCCAGATTTCTCAGTTTGGACAACTAATTTAGAATCACCACTCATCATTTTTTTTTTTAAACTGGGGTTTGTATAAAATCTCAATAACACAATCAATTCAGTTGCTATTCCCAGTTGTTCAAGCTGGGGTTGTCTCACTATCCAAATCTGAACGTGATGAACCCCCACAAAAGTTAGAGAGAAGCACACATTTCATAAAGTTTTAAATAATGTGCATTCCAATAATAATAAAAACAACTTTAATATTTCACTGTGGAGTCTGAATTTTGGGTGCACATTTTTAAGAATGTCATTGAACAGCAACAAGAAGCCCTTCAACTGGACTGGTGGGACATAAGCAAAGCAAGCCTATTTTACTAGGGAGACAGCTCTGAAGGAGCGTCGCACTGGGAGCAGAGTTGGAGGCACTGGCTCCACTGCTTAGTGTGAGACCTAAGTTGTTACAACTTTCTGGACTGCTCCTCTCATCATGACAACTGACTGTGGCGCACTGCCGTGTGTCTGTGCTAATCTGGCCATATTTACCTATTTTTTTTTAATGGCTTCTGTGAGGAGAAAACACAAGTGGGAAAGGCCTGAACACAGCTCACAATCTCATCACGTAAACTCCCCAAGCCCTTTAATCCTGCCCTTGTTTTAAGCTGATAGATATTAAGTTGGATCCAGAGGTATTTGACCATCTTGTAATGAAATTTACACATAAACTGGCCTTTCTGTTCCAATAAATAGAAGTTATTCCTTCCATGAGCTAATACGGCTCCAGATTTTTATTTCAAGCTAAAACGATGTTCATGAACCACTGTAACACAGCCCGAGTTGAGACATTTACTCCCAACGCAATTTGGAATTCCTTCTTTCTTAAGGAAGGGGGGGGGGAGGATTTAAGAACAAGCATTGTAAACATTATCATTAATGTCAAAGCAATTTATTTTTAACATACTGACAATCGAACTGACTAAGATTTCAAATTGTAAACAGGCGAGGGACCAGGCAGGAATTCATAGCAATAAGGGTTATATCAGAACAAGTGAGGACAAATGCCAGCCTACCCCCGGAGCCTCCATCCTGGGGAGCAGGAACACTCTGTCCAGGTGACTTTTCCTTGCTGTGTATCAGCGTGAGGGAGAAGCTGCCTGGGAACCAGCCGTCTACTGCGTGGACGTCAAATCCATGCTGGCCCGTGGCTCGGGGCCTGGCCAGGCACTGGACTTGAGGCTGAATCTGCTTCCTGAACGTGTCGGGAGGCAGGACACAGCTGAACATAAAGCCATCTCAGTTTAAGATGAAAAGTATAATTACTTTACAGCAATCCCCACCCTGGCTGTCTACACTGAAGCTTTTTTTCTAATGTCCTCGCTGTGCATACCTTCCAGAACAAGTTCTAGATTTCTCACTTCCTTGGAGGAAAAGGGGGTCCCCTGGCCTTTTTAGAGAGCCCGTAACATAGGCATAGATAGCTCCAGTGACAATCTTACAAACACAGGGGTATTTTTTTCCTTCTCACTAATAAAACACAGAGAATGTTTAACAAAAATGTTCCTCTTCTTAGGATCACCTGTCCGTGTAAAAGGCCCTCCCACAAACTCTCCCCCACTACCAAAATAAGAAACCCTCAACTGTTGCACAATTCTTTCAGCTTTAATTCCTGGTCTGTTATATAATATACATCTCTTATCTTTTCCAAATCTCCTAAAGAGACATGCAGCAGAATGTTTACAACCATGAGAATCTTTTGGAAGTCACAAGGGAAAACATTGTTGCAAAATGTATAAGGCTATTGGAGACATAAAGCTTTCTTTAAAACTTTCAGACTGCAGTTCTTAGCAAGGCTTTTTAAAAAAAATTTTCTCTTTTTAGGAGTACAGTGCCTTGTACATAAGCTAACCAACTTCAAAGAAGTAGTAAATAGGCATTTTTCTGATTTTGTGTCTGAGCCTCCAAAGCTCAGCTTTACCCTGCTACACTTTCCCTACATGTTTCAAATTTTGCACCATTAACAACAACAAAAAAAGTAAACTTGTCCAGTATGGGAGAAGGATGTTAACTTCTCCACTTTTATTAGTAACTCTAAAAGGCCACGTGGTAAGTCTTTAGCAGAGAAAAAAAAAACATACTTTCTCTGTTGCCTTTGACCATCCCCCTGAAAAATATAGAAAGCAATTTTTCAAGTTTTCCTACATTGTTAGGAGACACTTATTTTCTTGCAAATTAATTCTTTTTAACTCCTTATGATAGCTTTGAATCCCATAAAGAAAGATGAATTATCACATACTGAGCCCAAGCTGTGGCACAGGAGGAGACAAATAGAGACCCCCACTGTGTCTAACAATGTAGAAGAAATTCCAGAGGCAACAGAAAAATTGTGTCCTTTTCCCTAGACCTCCAGGCTGGAGAGCCAGGAGCCGACGGTGGAGGGCACTATCGTTATGCCAAAGCCAGTGCTGACCCCCATGCCTTCTCTGCCCCTCTCGGTGGCCCACAGCTCAAATTTGTTAAGTAACGACCACCTGTGGCACGGCCACCAAATGTCTTCTGTTGAAAACATTTGCAGTATTTTTTTTTAATCTGTGTGGTGGGTCAGGCACCCGGGCGGCAAACATTCCTTCTTCTCTGGCCACATGCAGTGGAGAGCAGACACACCCCCCACTTGTTTTTAACTATCTGCCTGGATACTGTGTCGAAGAATAAGATGTTTGTGACACTTCAAGGTCACACAATAGTTCTTTCATCGGGACGGTATGCTGGGTTCACACTTCTGACGGACACACATACACTCACATTACTGCCGATGCTAACCCACAGCACACAAACCTGAAATATGCCAATTGATGGGAATGATCTCATCGAGATTCCGTGAGGAGGGGCACAAACAAGGTTTGTGCAGGTTACTGCAGATCAAGGTTCGTTTGCATGACTCAAAAGTCAGGTTTGACACAGGGGCTTTTAACATGTGCCATTTGGGCCTACATGGAAGTGCCGCCAACCCCTGTCATTTCCCCCGATTCTTTATTCATAGAAGACAGGAACAAGCAAAACCACTCAGAGGTATAAACATCTGGGTCTGAATGGCCCCAGAGAGGCAGGAATGACACTGTGCCCAGGAACAAGGCCCGGGCACTGTTCCCATCAGGCTGCAGGCACTTGGGGAGAGGTCAGTAAATCATCTCTATTCGTCATGAATTCACAGCACTGCCCCGTTTCTACGGACAAAGTTTACACATGTGCAAAGAATCATCCTCCTGGAAAAGCCACTGCCCCCGTGACAGGCCAGCGGCTCTGCATGTCCACGGGTCATACAATAGAATTACCAACCAGCACAACGAGGTCCCTGTCGAAAAGAGGGTCCAGGGATGCCGAAGGAATTAGGACCAAGTGGCCCTGCACCTGCAGGGTTAATTAAATAGTTCACGATGTAATAGCTGCACAAAGGAAAACCGTTCTCTGTCCTTTAAGAACTATAAACACTTGTGCTGAACGAGATGGGCATCTGATACGCCGTGTGGCACAGAGCAAATGCATGGGTCTCCAGTTAACACTCAGATTCAGTGTTAACACTTAATAGCACAGCATCAGTCCTGTTGCCAAGGTCAACAGCGCAGATGCACTAATTGTATTATGAGCTTGACATCTAGTGGCCACCCCTCGCAGGCCAAAGCAGGCAAAGGTTAAGTCAGCAAAGCCTGTCACAGCACTTCTAATGACTCACCTTCAGGGAGCTGGTCCGAAACTGGCCAGCTCTGCAGCCCCACCTTCTCCCAGACCTCCCGACAACAGGGTCCAGGCTGCTGGCCGGAAGGCTTTCCGGCACTTAGAGGGGGTGGGGATCCTTGAGGGTAAGCCTAACTGCTCTGGGGTGATGGAAAAAGGCCCAAGGAGAACAAGGTTTAGGCACATTGACAGCCTGAGGTCTCTTTGGTGGCCATGGGTTCAGCCTGGAAAACTGTTCCTTTTAATTAACAAACAAATCCACCCTGATGGCTAACCTAATATAGAGCCCATTCTGTAATTATTTCAATTAATATTTCACCCTCTCTGTGACACAAAAAGTTTTTGTTTTCTTGGAAACCACACAGACAACTGCATTTTAAATCATTAAGGTGTTCAAACCGAAAGAGGAAAAAAACCCCTAAGAGTGGTTCTTTTTTCTCTAAAAATATATACAAAAGTTTATTTAAGGCAATATTAAAACATCTGATTGTTACAGATTTTGTTTATATCTGACACTATTTGAAATGCACAACAACGTAACACACGCTGTAATTACAGACCTGCTCACTGCAGAATTAGCTTCACGAGACGAGGACCCACTGGCCTGATTCTGCAGCTAGCGGAGGAATCGTGATAGGAAAATAAAAACTAACAAGAACAAAACTCCTCAAAATTACCCTCCCAAAACTATTCTGCACCGTAAAGATATGCGTGGCTTCATTAGCAGCTAACGAAGGCTTTAATTTTGCTTGAATAAAAGCCTGGGCCAATACTTACATTGAATACTGCTAAATTCCAACTGATGTTCAGTGCACAGAGGGGAGACCTTGGTTTCATTCTGAATCCCCTCCCCCCCCCCCCAAGAGAGCTAGCTACCTTGAGGAGGATGGTAAAGCCTGAGAGATTGCAGTTGGAAATGAAATCTGACCCACTTTTGCCATCATCTTGTATACAAAAAAATAATCAGCTTGCTAAGTAATTCCTGCTGTTGCGCCATACTTTGTTCTCTTTCTGGCTCTGGAGAGATAGAAAACTACTGGATTATCATATGTTGTGAAAGTTTAAAATGTTCATAGAACCCCTCCTATTACATAATCAGCTCTTCCTCTGTGAGGTGGGAATTAATTGGCAGGCTTTCTGTTGACCACCGATTGATGCATTTTTAAATAGGTTAAGCTTTTTAAATGTTATTTTTAAAAATAAGCGTGTGCAAACTCCTCCTTTCCCCGTTCCCCTCTTCCTTAACTTTTCACCTTCCACGTTTCAGAGAGAACAATCTGCCTACCCAGGTTAGAAAGTGGCTTCTGTGTTGCTTCCTTTTCAAATGCTGAATTGTAAATGTGTCTTGTTGGGGAGGTGGGGGGCCAAGGCAAACCATGCATATACAGATAAAAGAGAAAAGATCTCTGCACCAGGGCTGGTGGCCTCCCTTCCCTTAACTTAAACACAGTCTGTGAATACCACTGGTAAATTCTTAAATCACATGCTTACCACATTTAAAAGGATTTTTTAAGATAGCCATATGACTGAAAATAAAAACACACTTTGAAGCAATTAGTGCTAACAAACAAAACTTGCTATGGCAAATTGTTTTAAATTATAATATCCTTTTGTTCTCCCTTAAACACATTTTCTAACGACAATAAAATGCATCTTTATTAAGTTGCATTTTATATGATAAAGGACAGCAAGACTACACCTTTTAAAGTTCTTAGGAAGGAGTGTTAAATGCTCTTCTGTCATTAGAAGTTTTAATTACTTTTTCTCAGAACAAAAATAATTCGGCAGGCTCAAAGGATTTCATTATTGGTGGCATACATTTAGCTGAACTTAGAGCTACAACACACTTATGTCTAAATTTTCAAAGACAGTAAAAGATAGTTCCTATTGGGAATTAAGTCTCAGTCATCCCTTACATTTTACAGCTGGATAACTTTGCAACTTCACAAAAATCATCATTACTTTTTCTCATTCTAAATACACAATAATATTTCATGCCTGCAGTGATAGTGTTCAGATAGCACTCAAGTTATTTTTGGGTAGCTATCTTCTCTCATTGATTACCTAGAAACTAAAGTCTGAAAAAAGTCATATTCTTTTTTTTAAGAAAGTCTTTTTTTTTCTTTTTACTGTAAATCAATGTGCCTGTGGATTTCTGCCACTCCATGTTATACTAAAATTTTACATGTTTGTTTTTCATGGCATTATCGATAGTCTTCCATTTTACTGTATGCATTTACTGCTTTAATGTCACATCCAAAGTGATACAAAGGAATTATTTACTTTGTTTCTAACACAATGTAAACTAACTTAGCTCACTTGTAACTTCATGCATAGTCTGTTTACTTCCATTGTGTTTAACAAAGTGAAAATGTGCAGAAGATCTGACTCACGTTAGAGTAATTTAGTTTTCACAACCATTTATATCTATCTATCTATCTACCTATCTATCTATCTATCTATCTATCTATCTATATATATCTTGCTAATGATGACCAGCCCGCAGAGTAACACACATGAGGGCTCCTGAGTGAGCAGAGAACAGAGTATCTTTTATGCTCTGTGAACAATCAGCTTCAGAATAATTAAATCAGAAAGAACTATTTTTTTTTTTTTTTAGTTTGCTTCAACTATCCTTAAAATAATTGAGGAAACACACTACTTGACAAAAGGTTCAGCCCCACCAGGTTATATTCTTGGCTTGTTATAAAATATAATCAGAAACTGTGTTAATATCTGCACGACAACTCTAAATGGCAGAAAAACATAGGTTTGGCAAAAACTTGAATCCTACGGTGGGTATAAAACCTGAATGTTTCACCTCTAAACAAATTCAGTAACAGCAAGGCGGAATTCAAGAGAACTTGTAAATAATTTATGCCAGCCTAGGTTTTCAAATATGGGCTATATACCCCTAACATGTTTACACTATTAGGTTCACCGAGCTCACATTTCTGAAGAGAAATTAAAAATGAATAGCAGAGCCTCAGCTTGTTAATTGTTAAATACCAGGGGTTTTACTCTATTAATTAAAATATGCTTTAATAAAAGGAGACATTGCACATTTTGATAACGACCCTACAAAGCTGAGAAGTATTTACATTGTTACATTTTGGGGTGCCTGTGAAAGCCGATTTTAAGCTATTCAGGAGCCACAATAATAAAGCTTTAAAATTCCTCACTGGGATGCAATGTAGTTCTTTTGAAGGAAAGACAGTCTTTCTCATTCGGCAGAAATAAATCCATTCATTTGATCATGTAGTCATTGAGGGCAATACAAAACAATCCAAGTGTGAGAAATTCTATGTGATGAAGTAAACAAAACAAAAAACCCATTTCCATGACAAAAAGATTCTTTGTCCCTAATCCACCCACCATATGCAAGCGTTTCTTTTTAGCATATCTCCGGTTCCAATCTTGGGTGACGAGGCCGAGGCGCCGCGGCCTCACCTCCGAGCGACAGAAAGGCCTAGCTCACGAATTTTATTTAAGGAGTTCCCGGCCGCGTCCTAAGTGTTTTCCCCTTTCTTTCTCCGTCCCGAAGTGCAGTGTACCTGCTTTGTCAAATTTCACCACGCACATTCCTGTGATTTTCTGCAGAAAACCTAATTCTCATGGTTAAAAAAAAAAAAAAAATTCGTATCGGCCTCCAAACAACTTATAACCAGTTAATCCAAAAGTTGGCCGGCGTGTTTTCTAAGGAATGAATTATCTGATGTCCGCGCTGCGGTGCAGCTGCGGGCCGCCCTGCGTCCTGGTGTCGCACCCTGGGGACCCCGCGGGCCCCGGGCGTCATCGCGCGGATTCGGGCCCAAAACTTCTAGGGAAGAGGCCGGGCCGCCGGCGCCGGGCTCACTTGCGCGGCTCCTACCTTCTCTTGAGGATGAAGAGAAAGTCATCAAGCGCCACGGAAACATGAGAGCAGGCCCAGTAAACTTACAGTCGCCAGGACACGCCGGGTCCGCGGCGTGCGCGGATCACCCCTAGAGCGGCGGCCGAGCTCACCCTGGGTTAAGTCCCCAGGCGGCCATTAGGCAAGGCCAGGCGACAGTGCTTGCGTGCTCCAAAACTGGATCATTGGTTTGTCAGGGCGTTGGGACTAACGGCTCCACGGCCTCGGGGCGCACGAAGCGGACCGTGCGGGGTGGGGGCAGGCGGAGCTCGGGTCGGCGGCCCCGCTACCACCGCGCACCTCCCGGGGAGCCCAGAGCCGAACAAAGCTGCCCGGCTCGCGTCCAGCGGTAGTTGAGCCCCGGACGCATCCCTGCCGCTGCGCCCGCCCGAGGGACACCGGGGTGGCCGAGGCTGGCCGCAGGACCGGGAGCAGGGAGCCCCGGGGGCGGCGTGGAAGAGGCGGAGCGGACCCCTCCCGCTCCCGTCCAGCCCCGCGCGCAGCTCCCTAACTCCTAGTGACTGAGCCAAGTTTACTTGGTCCACAACTCTCGGCGCCGCGCGCTCCGGTGGAGGACCGGTACCCGCGGCCCGCCTGCTGCGACCCGGGGCCGCGCGGCGGACATTGGCTCGCTGGAGCTAGGGACCTTCTTGTGTCCGTGGAGCGCGATCGTCCCCGCCGCCCGGCTGTCCCTAGCCCCCCCGCCCCCCCGCGGCTCCTCACCGTGTTCCGGAGCCCCTTCTGGCGGCGGCAGCTCCTCGTCAGACTTGAGGTGCTGAGGCTTGGCCTGCTTGCGCCGAGACATGCTGCTTGCGGAGCGCGGGCCCCGCGCGGGGCAGCGGCATCAGCGGGGCGGCCGGGCGGGCGAGGGGCGCGGGGCACGGGCGGCGGCGGCGGCGGCGGCGGCTGCGCGGGCGGCGCATGGGGCTGAGCAATTAGGCTGGTGAATAATGCATGTCCATTAGCGGAGGGCTGCGCCGATTGGCCGGCCTCCAGCGGACTCCGGCGGCCTATGCAAATGAGGCCGCGCTCGCAATTAGCGGCCGCGCGGGCGAGGAGGCGCCCGGGGACCTGGGAGCGCGCGGCCCGGCGCCGCCTACATCGCTCGCTCCGCGCTCCCCGGCGCCCAGGTGCGACTCGGCGGCCAGGAGCCGGCGGGTGCGGCTACCGCCCCTGCCCAGGGCGCAGGCAGCAAACTTTGGCGGCGTCCGCGCGGCGCCGTCTCCGCCGGCGCGTCGAGCTCTCCCCTTTATACAGTGTCTGCGACGCCGCCCGCGCCCCGCGCCGCGCCCCCCCGCCGCCCCTCCCGGAGCGAGCGGCTGCGGGCAGGGCTCCGGCCGGCGCCTTTGTCTCCCGGGCCGCTCGGGCGCTGCGCCTTCTGCACTCCGTGGCGCGGAGAGCCGGCTGGCTGCCTTCGATCGTCGGCGGCGGGTCGCGGAGCCGCTTAGCGTGCTGGCCCCGCTCAGGCTCAGGTGCCCCTCTCTCCGGACCTTCCTTCCCGGCTTCTGTGTCTTCCGCTGGCTTCCCCGGCGGCCGGCCCGGCTCGGAGACTCACAGCCGGAGCGGAGAGGAGTGCTCACGCCGGGGTGGCGGGACTTCGGCAAGACCAACTTTCCGGTTCGGAAGCGGCGCGGGCCGCGCGGCTCCTCCCCTCCCCTCCCTCCCCTCCTCTTCCCTTCCCTCGATTCCTCCTCCTCACAGTCCCTCACCCCACCCCGTCTCCCCCCACCTCCCTCTCCGGGTCCTTCTGACTCCCGAGCGACTGCCGCGCCTGCCGCCACCACCCGGGCCGCCTTGGCCCCCTCGCCGGCCCGCCGGGCCTCCCTGCCGCCAGCGGCTCCTTAAATCCAGGGGAAGGGAGGGGATGGCAGGGCCCCGATGTCCCTCCCCCCACTTCTTTTCCCGACGGTTGCGGTGCCTTGGCACCTGCGGAGTGGGCAGGGACACGGGGTGAGGCCGTACGACTGAAAGTTCCAAGTCCACGAAAGTCTCGCGCGCAGCCCACGGTGTTTTAGGGCTTTCGGGGGGGGGTGTGACTTGGTGGGGGCAGGGCAGGTGAGGGGGTCGCGCATGGCTGTAACTAGCACCCTTGGGCGGCCGGCCTCGCGCACTCCCCCACATGTACCCACTCTTCACTGGCGGCCACACTCACGCGCCCTCGCAACTGCGCGCGCACACCATCCACAGCGGTGCACACGCTCCCTCGCCCACTCCCTGGCTCACTCCCGCGTGTGTCCTCCATCCCTGAGCGTCAGCCAGGATGTGAACCAAGGCCCCACCGTCTCTGCGCCCGCGTCCCTTGCCCCTGAATGTCTTTTTAATTTACTAAATTTCTTATTTTTGTTCTTACAAGAGGCTCTGTCTAGTACGTAGCTTTGGCACAGATGGCCTCCCCAGCGTCGTGCACTGCAGGGGAAACGGGCGGTGACCAGCGAGCCCCGGGTGCCGGGAGGGCTTCGAGCTCCTTGCGTGGCTGGCGTGGGGTTCTGCTTGGCTGTGGGACCCCTTCCTCCCCACCCCGCCTGCCGGAAGGACCCCGGTCCAGGGCCGCTCTCCCGGCTCTCCGCAGGCTGCTTTTCCCATTCTAGAGTCTACCCGCTCCCCAGCTTGCGCTCTCCTGCCCGCTCGCCTCTAATTGTGTAAGTTTCACGAAGCCACAGCTTTGGGCTCCAAGACAGCGGAGAGACATCATACCTAGGGAAAAAACCCCCAGGTTGGATGGAATAGTCTCCAAACAGCCCCTGCGGCCACTTTTGGGGGAAAAAAAAATATATATATATATATATATATATATATATATATATATATCCCCTTATTGTTGGTTTTGATTTGCTTTTTGGTGGCGGGTGTATTCATTTAGGAGATTTTGTTTTTGAAAAGAAAAATGACCCATACGAGTTGTTCGATAACTAGTGTTCTTCACACACCACGACTGCGCTTGTATGGTTAAGCAACGGGGGAAATAACCTAACTTCGCCATTACGTTGTGGACTTTTGCAAAGGCTGCAGGCATTTTGGAGGCGCTCCTGCCGCAGGCGCAGAGGCACTAGGCAGTGAAAAAGTTTGCAGCCTGACTTTGGGACGAGCCCGGCCAGGAACTTTCCTGGGAAAGAGGAACAGGGGTAGGAGTGATTGCAGTGAGTGGAAGTTTCTGCCTAATTTACAGAACAGACAAGAGTCTGGGTAAGTTACAGAGTTGCAGCGGAAAGGTAGATGTCGGTGACTATTTTCTAGGAGAGAAAGAACGCAAAACGATCGTCCGTGGGTCAGCCTCCTGGTTAGAGGTGCACTGCTTTTTGTGACTTGGTTAATTCTCTTTTTCCTTCTTTTTATTTGATACTTTGGGGAGAAGAAGCCTGTAGCTCCCGCGGCGTCCGAAGCTTTCGGAGGAAGCTCGAGCTTGGCTCCCCGCAGCCTCCTGGCCCCCAGGGCACCGACTGTTCCTTTTTGGGCCACTGTGCAAAGCCCGTGTCCCTACCTTTTTGTTCCCAAGGTGGTTCATCTTCGCTCCATACTCCCCCCACCCCCACTCCCGTTTTCCAGTACACTTGCAGGATTTCTCAAGGTCTTTCTGGGACTTCCAAACGCAGATGTTGAATTTCGTCGACTTTTTGGGCATTTTCCACGAGGTGTAGTCATCGTGTGTGTGTGTGGGGGGGTGTCTTTTGTGTCCCTCCTATGGGGCGCATCTGAGACCTTGGCCTCTTTAACGTCAGAAGCAAGCCTTCAGATTGCAGAGGTGTCGCGCAAGTTGTGATGCACTTTTCAAGTGCTAAGATCCTGCAGGCTTCTCCGCGCTGCGCTGGACGCAGTGGCTCTCCGCAAGTGAGCAGCACGGCTGCTAGACGCAGAGCTCCCGGGCTGACCTGCCCCGCGCCGGTGTGGTCCGTGTGCGCAGGGCCGCGGGTGGGCCAGCGGGTGCAGGTGCAGGCTGCATGGTGACCTCCGTGTGTGCTCCGCTGGGATTTCGTTGAGAAAATGGAGCAAAGACTGGACGAAAGGGTCAGGGAGGTTGTGAGACAGGAACCCGCACATGTCCCGCCATTGCTAAAATGGTGCACGGCGGTACGTCTGCTGGCACGCCCTTTTTTTTTTTTAATCGACTCGGATGAACAACATAAAAATAAATAAATAAAGGTCGGAAACAAAAGGCACATTACCTCCTGACCCACCTGTTCCCCTTTCCAGGCCTCCTTCCACTAAATCGAAAACTTTTCTTTGTTTTTATTCAATGCAGCAAGTTTTAATGAACATATATGTCTTAAGCTTGAACCACTACCCTAGATTTATTTTGAGGTGACAACGGAGTATTTCCACAGATGAGTACAGGATGTCTCCTCCAGTCTCAACAGAGTGAAGGCACACGGAGGTGCGCTTCCGAGGGAGGTGCGGACACAATTCCCGCACGGGGCTGGCAGATAACTCCCCCATCACATGACCGCTGGTTATTATGATATTGTAATACCTAAACACGACTGCAAAAACAAAAGTTATTTTTTCTCCCCTATAATTAAATCTAATTTGTTGTCTTTCCTCTCACAATGTTTTTATCTTAAGAGTTGACACGTTATTATTTTTTCTCTGCTTAATATTTGCACATTAATACTGGATGTTTCACATTAGTGGAACATATAATTAGGTGTTTGATTTAATTTGTATCATTTGGGCAGATCAAACGGCCTAGCTGTAGGACTGATATGTCCATGGGAGGTTGAAGAGTTGGTTCTGTTCTAACGTCCCGGTTCATGGACGCTTCCTGCCTCTCCGCCCACAAAAGACAGTTTTACAGCAGGTGCATTTGACACTTTATTTACAATATGCTTATTTCCCCAGCTACTTACTACAGAAAGCGTGTCCATATAGTAGAGCTTTATTTTCTGTCTCCGTTCATTCTTCCCCCCTACTTGCCCCCCCCCCCCCAGCAAGTTTCTTTCTCCTCACTGGCCTCTCCCCTCTCTCTGGTTCTGCCCCTACCCCTAACTTTTGTTTTTAGGTTTACCATTGCTTCTAGCATGATTTCATGTCTTCAATGCTGTGACAAGTGACTGCTAATTGGTTCTTACTTGAGCAAAGATATTACCATACTAATATTATTATTGGTAAGAAGAGGTAATTGATAATACCACCTGCCACTCTGAAGCAATCACAATGATAAATGTTTCCATCAACAGGAGATCTGTGGTTGGTGTACCACAGCCCAGCCCAAATAGCATGTCAAGTGCCAATTATAAAGATGTTGCTTTTTTATTAAGCTAGGAGGGGGTGGACTGGAAAACATGTAGCCCCATATGATATTTATGGCTTATTGAAAACACTTTCCCCCCACGCTTTCTATTCACTCACTAGAAGGTTGCCTTCCCCATAAGAATAAAACGCCCCACGGAAATAAACCAGCACACAGCTAACTGCCCTGCCCACACGTCTGTCACCCACTTTGCTTTCCAACCTTTTGAGATAAGTGTCTAAATATTTTTAATAGATAGCTGAGTGTGGAGTATGTGCACCTTCTGTCTAGCTTTGTGTGTTGGAAGTCCAATACAGGACGTGCAGACATCACAGGCAAAAACATTCCATGGCTTTCCGTGTCATGCGCTGGGAAACACCCGTCTTCACACTTAGGGGTGCTTCTAGTTCGTATCTGGGGTGGCCTGCCGAGGTGAGGGACGCGGATGTTCTGCTGCATGAGTGATGCTGGCCAGCTAAAACTTTGACAGGAAGGCTCAAACGATTATTATTAGCTTGCATTATTAGATGCAGGCCTCAAAAGGCGAAATCAGCTATTGATAATTGCAAGAAGTATACAGCAGCTACTGTATCGATCGGCTTGTCCCTATTCCCCTGGTATGGGCGAGATAAGAAGACTCACTCTTTAGTGCAATATAATTTCTTTTGACCTATCTGCTTGCTACAGACTTATGATGAATAGCCAGAGTGGTTAAAGTCCTTTATCACGAAAGTTACCCCTTGATATAATATTGATTCTTTATAACTAGCTCCAAACACAAAAATCAAACTGTCCACTTGACCATCATCATCATCAATATCATCACAAAGCCTGTGGAATAAAGATCAGCACCAGCCTGAAAACGCTTTCTATAATCTTCTCAGCTAATCTTTATTTGCTGATGATGAAAAGGAAGGGGGTGGGGAGGGGAGACAGAGCGAGAGGAATGTCATTTGGACGAGCACTATATTTATACGTGTACGTATATGAGGCCCAGGCAAGGCGGCCTCTCCGGGTGAGGCCACGCGAGCCGCGCGCCCACCTCCGGCCCTCACCTGGGGGAATAGGGAGCTGGGAGGCCCAGAGGGTCGGAGAGAGACAAAAAGGGCTCCGCGTGAGCTGCCTGACATTGGACACAGAATGTGACCCACGGCCTCCTGCTCGGTGGAAATCAATGTCACGCGTCCTTGGCGCTGGGTGGCTGCACTCCCAGTAGGGCGGCAGAGCGGGGCGCATTGGTGGGCTCGTGGCCCCGGAGGGGCCGAGCCGCCTCCGGCGCACATCGAAGGCCGCCATGCAATCCGCTTGCATTTCTCCAATTAACGGCATTTCCTGCCTGCCCCGCCCCCTGCGCCAGCCAGGGCCGCCTGGGCGCGGGGACGAGCGTCACTCCGCGAGCGCGCCTGGGGGTGGTGGCGTCTGCGCGTGGGCGCCCCGTCCCCGACGAGGCAGAGTTTTGGGCGTGTTTTGGGAAAAAAAAGGGCTTACGGGTGCGGGGGTGGGGGGCTGGGGACGCAGACTGACCACCGCTTCTGCCTCCTCGAACCTCTGCGGTTCGGTGTCCGCACCTACCCTGCTGTCGTTGGGGACCCCCGTGCCGCGGTCTCCTAGACCCACTTCAGTGATACCCCCAATTTCTTCCCACCCACATTTCTGCGACCTCAGAGGTCGAGGGCCACTGGAAGGGGTGCAGAAAGACTGAAAGTCGCACCCCCACCTCCTGTTTCCTAGTGAGCGCGGCGAGACTGAGTTGGGGACGTGGAGATCTACGACGCCGGGACGCCACGCTGTTCTGTCGTCGTGGGTTCCGCCCCGAGGGCCGAGGTCACCCACCCGGGCGAGAGTGGGGAGGGGCGGGCGGCAGGCCTGAGACGGGTCCAGGCTCGTTCCCGCGGAGCCCTCCCCCCACCCCGGGATTTTAACTGATTGGGGTAAGCGGGGCTACTCCACGCGGGTTTACTTCGCGGAAGGCCTGGGGTGAAACCCACGAGGAGTTTCGTCGCCCCGCGCCTCCCCAAACTCGTGGACGACGGCTTGTGGGCGGTCGATCCAGTGTGATTCCCAGGGTCGGAGCGGGGAATGAACGGGCAGGATGCCAGCTGGGGTGTGACCTCAGGTCCCGTCTCCTCCGAGCCCCCTGTCCCCTCTGCAGAGCACGCCCTCTCTGCGGAATATGTTCAAAGGAGTCTGAGGAGAGCGGGCACAACTCTGATGTGATCGTTCCCATCGCTCTCGGCTTTCTCCTTATCACAAATGTCATTTCTTTGGCTTCGAGCTCTGCAAAAGCGCAGAGCTGAATTCTACAGAAGGGCTCTGCGCTCACCTGAAGACCTTGAACCAAGGCGATAGGGACAGAGACGACCCAGTGCGCGGTCCTGCTCTCCTTCAAGGATGAGTGTCTCCCCTGGCACCCCAGACTGCTGGACTAGTAATGGAGTGTAGCCATGTGTGCCTGGCATGCCAGGTGACAGACCAGAGTCAGTTCACAGTCTCCAGGAAAAACCATGGTGGTGGTGGTGGTGGTGGTGGAAGGAACAGTCCGTCTCATGCTTAAACCGTGCAGTGGGACTGATTAGGTAAATAAAGCAGGAGGTGCCTCCAGACAGGGAACTACCTGTTTGTTAATGACTTGTGCCCAGATAGGGGGACCCACAAGGAATGAGGCGTGTGTCTCCCTTAAGAGAAGCCACCTTCAGTGAGAACCACTCAGGTCTGAAGAGCTTCACATGCCCCCGAAGCGTTCAAATCTACGTAAACAGAGCCCTTTGCCTCTCTGCTCTGCACTGTTGACCACCACTGAGTGGCTCTGCTTAGTAACGCACCCTGTGCCTTGACTTAAGTGCTGGACATCAGACAGGGGCGGGGGAGGGTGCCCTGAAGCTCTGTTCAAGGACATGCCCTTCATTGGAGTGGGGTGCACTGTCCCCCAAAATCACCGAATCAGAAAAGGAATCCTTTATAAAAATTTTGATCACGGGGTGGAAAGTGGATTTATATCAAGTCTGGAAATGTTTGCTTGGATGAGAATTTATGAAATAGAAAGTTGAAGGAGGCAGTATTTGCTTTATGAAGGGTTCTTCCTTTCAGTGGCTAGTGCTGTGGTATGTGGTCAGTGGGCCAGTATTCATAGTGACCCAGTGGTTTTGTAAGAGCAGGCTTGCCGACCTCACTGAAGGAGACATGTGGGTGGCATTCTGGAGTAGGGACATTTTGAACCGTGACCTTCAAGGAGATGCTGCAAGCATTGTGGTTGTTTTGTCTCCATCACCTCACCAGGAAGTGCCTCCTCTGCTGGACCCCCCCCCCCCCATGGGGACATACTGAGGGACAGCAAGTGGAAGAGAGCTCTAGGTTTGTGAGAAATGCAGACAATAATAAAGGTATTAAAGACAGCTATGGCCAAAGAGACAACGTTTGTTTCCTGGGAGCAAGATCCCCGCAATGTCTGTAGTTGAAACATCCAGCATCTGGGCCACGGCTGACTGCCGTGTGGATGAGTGGGTAGAGGGGACCTCTTGGGGACACAACACAGGGCCAGTGACCTTCAGTGAGCTACTGCCACTCTGAGTTATTCTCCCCTGTTTGCAAAGATCTTCATGTGCTGCAGGGAGTTTGTGAGGCATGGCAACGCTCACCAGTGCCCTTCTGTACAGGACGTTTAAGGACTTTTCAGTGGGCATAGCAGGAAATGGCCTGCGGCTCTTTAGAAAGCCACCAGAGTGCAGGTGTTGCCATGAGGACAGTGCTGGTGCCCTCTTCTTCCCCCGAGGTCCCAGCAGCCTCTTGTTCAGAGTCAGACACAGGGCAGCTGTCACGTTGGCCAGTGGTGTTTCCACCAGAGAAATGAATGGAGCGGTTTTCCTTGGACCACATGGATGAATGTCACCTCCTGGTGGTCAGCATGGGTGTCCGTGCCCCAAGTAGTGGTTTGGCTGTTATGACAGTGTCTTCGCCACGTGCTGTCACAGTCAAGCATACGTCAGCCAGGCTGTGTCTGCTTCTCGAGGACAAATCTGTCGGTGGAGGTGATGTGACCTCGCGCACAGCTCAGGTCTGCTCCTCGTGTCTCCTCAGCCATCTGTCACCTTGTTTGTATGGAACGATGTGTGAGTTTACATGAAGCTCTCTGCTTGTTCATTTTTGGGAAGCATTATCTTCTACTTTGATGAACATAACAAATGTTCATATATTTAAAACACATGACGTACGTATAACACATGGTCACATGGTTATGGGTATGTGCTATAATTTCAATTTGTAGTTTCATTAGACACACCTGCAGGTTACAAGAAGGAAGGACAAAGGGATCATGACCACGTCTCCTAAAAATAGGAATTACTTATCTAAGAAGAAACATTTTATTATATATATATATATATATGATATTTTAAAGCACCATTAATAAAAGTGGAAGGTGGACAATATGTGTATTATATTGTTACCAGAATACTCTGAAAATGTCCCCAGGAGAGTTGATTCAAGTCACTCTTTCTGAAGTCTTAACACACTTGCCATGCGGTGGAGACCGTGCGGTTCTCTCCTCTGACTCAGCGTCATTCGCAGAGATAACTGCCAGGCAGGATGGGAGCAGCAGTGGTTTTTAACCAGAGGTTTCGGGTAACCCACCTGGATGGTATTTAGTTGAAGTAGCTAGTTCACATAAGTTGTGTGCACACCCTGGTGCTGTCCCCAGATGACAAATTCTGTGAAACCAACCAAACAGGTCCTGGAGGAGAGCTGCAGGGCCCACCCCAGATGTTTACATTTTGTCCCTGTCTAGTGTCCCAAGGCCCAACGAGTATTGCTTCCTGTCATGGGATTTAGAAATGTTGTTCTCCTGTGGTTTTTATTCAGTTTCATTGAATAAAATAGTAGATAGAGTTACTGGATGATTTGTTTTTCTTTTGTGCCGGTGAAAGTTGCCTATTTAGTTCTGAATATTTTAAAAGACATTTACTTCTGCATCAACCTGATACATAAAATTTATCTTCTGGCTTATCAGAGGCCTCTGCCCAGCTTTACCGAGGTGTGACGGACACAGCTGCATGTAGCATGCACAGTGTGAGGGTGTGATGTGCGTGTGTGCACACTGCCCGGAGGTTGCTGCCATTGAGTTAGTTAGCACCTGCCTGCATCACAGTGACCCTTCCCCTTTTTGTGGCGAAAACATTACGCTCTCAGCACCTTGGAAGTATAATATACTGTTATTAGCTATGGTCACAATGCTGCACTGAGATCCTCAGAATTAATCTTGTCACAATCTGTGCCCTTTGACCAACATCTCCCCTCTTCCCCCAACCTCAGCCCCTGGCGACCAGTGTTCTACCCTCTGTTTCTATGAGTTCTTCTCTTCCTTATTATTATTTTTATTGATTTGCTAAAGAGGGGGGGGGGGAGAGAGAGAGAGAGAGAGAGAGAGAGAGGAGAGGAGGAGTGGGAAGCATCAATTCGTAGTAGTTGCTTCTAGTATGTGCCTTGACCGGGCAAGCCCAGGGTTGCAAACCAGTGACCTCAGCGTTCCAGGTTGATGTTCTATCTACTGCAACATCAGAGGCTGGGCTTCCTTTTTTAATAAAAAAATATTTTTTAAGGTTTCCCATATAATTGATACCATAGAGTACTTGTCTTTCTGTCCGTGGCTTTTTACTTAGCATGATGCCCCTCAGGTCTTCTGTGTTGTTGCAAGTGGAAAGAGTCTTTACTTTTTTTTAATTTATAAGTCTTTACTTTTTAATGGCTGAATAGTAATCCATTCTCTCTCTCTCTTTCTCTCTCTCTCTCTCTCTCTCTCTCTCTGTCTTTACCTGTATCTACCACCTTTTCTTTAGCATTCATTTATCAGTGGACACTCAGGTTGTTTCTGTGTCTTGGCTTTCATGGGTGCTGCTGCCTTAAACATGGGGACGTAGAAATCTCCTCAAGATCCTGCTTCTATTTCCTTCAGATAAATACCCAGAAGTGGGGCTGCTGGATCATGTCATACTTCTATTTCTATTTTTTTTGTGAGGAATCTCCCCTACTGTTTTCTGTAATGACTGTACCAAACAATAGGATTTTTAAAAATTAAGACTTCCCACAACCCTTTCATTTAATATTACCAACAAAAGTGTTTTAGCCTGACCAGGTGATGGCGCAGTGGATCGAGCATCAGACTGGGATGCGGAGGACCCAGGTTTGAAATCCCAAGATCACCAGCTCATCAGGTGGTCTCGGCTCATCTGGTTTGAGCAAGGCTCACCAACTTGAGCCCAAGGTCGCTGACTTGAGCAAGGGTTCACTCGGTCTGCTGTAGCCTCCTAGTCAAGGCACATATGAGAAAGCAATCAGTGAACAACTAAGGTGCCGCAACAAAGAATTGATGCTTCTCATCTCTCTCCCTTCCTGTCGGTCTGGCCCTATCTGTCCCTCTCTCTGTCTCTATCTGTCTCTGTCACAAAAAAGTAAAAATTAAAAAAAATAGTGTTTTACACCTTAGGGGTTAATGTCCTAGCGTTTAAAATGTAAGTTCCCAAGGTCATTAGTTATTTAGCGACAGACTGGAAACAGGACACCATTCAAAGGGCCACAGGCACTGAATGAAGGCAGTGGACCCAGGTGAATTTAGCAGTACATGGAGACAGCAGGTGTCTCCTCTGTGGGGACACAGCCAGAGTGGACTTGGGGGCGGGGGGAGGTGGTGTGAGCAGCACTGAAAACAGACAGAAGAACGAGCAAACTTGAAGTGACAAGGAAGGAAAATGACTCCTTAGGTCTTTTTTTGTTTGTTTTTTTGTTTCGTATCTTTCTGAAGTTGGAAACGGGGAGGCAGTCAGACAGACTCCCGCATGCGCCCGACCAGGATCCACCTGGTATGCCCACCAGGGAGCGATGCTCTGCCCATCTTGGGTCGTTGCTGTGTTGCAACCAGAGCCATTCTAGTGCCTGAGGCAGAGGCCACGGAGCCATCCTCAGCGCCCGGGCCATCTTTGCTCCAATGGAGCCCTGGCTGTGGGAGGGGAAGAGAGAGACAGAGAGGAAGGAGAGGGGGAGGGTGGAGAAGCAGATGGGTGCTCCTCCTGTGTGCCCTGGCCGGGAATCAGACCTGGGACTCCTGCATGCCGGCTGATGCTCTACCACTGAGTCAACTGGCCAGGGCCAACTCTTTAGGTCTTTTATGCAGTGTCTAACTTACCAAATCTTTTTCTCTTTGGTTTAGCCCTTGTGTGTGTGTGTGTGTGTGTGTGTGTGTGTGTGTGTGTGGCTAATATATTCCTTTATTAAATGAGGCCAATTTGGCATGATGTTATGAAAAGCAAATTTCATATGCTAATAGTTTCTGCAGGGTACAGACCCTTGTATTCCCTTTTCGGTTGATTTCTTTAGTCTTTGAACTTTTGAAAGACAAGTAATTAGTCTTTTACACAAGGGAAGACTCTAGATGAGGCGCATAAATGAAGAACTTGCTAATTGACTTTTACCCCAATATACTTGAATCCCAACCCTTGCCTCCAAAAGTAAAACCATATATTTTCAAAACATGAGCCTGTGCTTACGGGTGCAAAGTTAAAGTTGAAATAGAAAAGTAACCATTTCTATGATCAAGGCACACATCCATATTTATTTATTTATTAAACAACAGAAAAGCAGAATTTATTTTGCTTGAATTTTCTATCATTTGCTTGTAGTGACTTTTTTTTTTTAAATCTGATTTTGGCTAAAAATCTTCAACAGTGAATGTGTCATATAAAATTATATCATGTATATTACACAATCTATGGGCCTCTATTTTTTGATGTTTGCATTTATCTGTTGAAGAACTGAGCTATCAAAAAATTGGCATATTTGGATGATTGCTTTAAAAATAAGTGGAGAGCCTACTAATTATCAGGCCCCATGCTGGGCTTTTCTGCGGGTCTCATCGACAAGTCACCTTTTAATTGTGCTACCTACATGCATGTGAGGTTATTGGAACACATGGTTCAGGATTCTCGTTTCTTGCTGAGAACTGTCATTATAACTCAGCAAATTAGTTGGCATTGTTTCCCAACAGTCACGTGGCGCTCGGATAGAGACTTCATAAATACAAGCATACTACCTGCTCACGTGCCAGGTTTAACACATTTTAGTCATGTCAATACAGGGAGATCATTTAGCTGCTATTATTTTGTGACAATGCACCAATTTCAAAGGAAATTAAAATAATATCACATGGTGGTTTTTGCAAAGTTCCACCGAACCTGACATAGCTTAGACCGAGGATCAGTGGGCGCGTTTCGGAGACTGGGTCTGTGGCTCTGTGCTCGGTCACCATCCACCGCTCAGCGGCAACATGTTGTTCCTTTTAGGAAGGCGACGTCAGCGGCCGTGTCCAAGTGGGGTTTCCCAGTGAGCTGGAACGACTTTGAGACGCATCCCACCTGGATGAGTCAGCGACACCATTGGTGGTGGCTCTGTGTCCTGTCTGTGCCACATACCCCACAGGGTATTGGTTCTAGCTCCCTGCATGGCTGCGGTCACTCTGCAGCTGAGGTCACCGTGTAGGGTAAGGGTGTGGGGCGGGGGTGGCAGGTGCGAGCCCAAGGCTATGTGGAGTAGGGAAGATGCAGCCCTGGGGCATGCTGTGTTTAAGTGACTAACTCCCCATCTCTGCTATGCCAACTTGACACACGGCTGCTGCAAGGGGCCAGTTAAATCCAGGCACTTGGCGTGACCACACTGGACAATGCTGTGAAAACGGTGGGTTAGTCTTCAGTGTCGAATGACCTGACCAGATTCTGGAAGCGGTAACAGAGGGCTGTCATTCTGAAAGACCACGCCAGGGTTCGGTTTGTGTTCCAGGTGGTATGGGGTGCCACAGTCCCCAGGGGCGCATGATGCTGACAGGCTGGTGGCAGATACTGCCCTGGGTGCAGAATCAGCGCCATCCTAGGGTCCCCACTGCCCGCGCTCCGCGTCCTGGGCCTGGACCCCCTCTCCAGCCTGGTTGGCTCACACCTGCTGTGATGCGGAGCCAGACATCTGTCCTGGGTCCCCACAGGGGCTCCTCCCACACCACGTGAGAAAATTTACAGCGAAACCGGGCATATTTTCCATCACAAGTAACTTTGGAACTTGGAGAACGGGGTTTTCCTAAACCCGAGGACTAAGTCCGAGATGCGTTGTCAGCATGAGGGACGGGCGTTGTGTCTCCTTTGGAAGAGGCTGTTTGGTTAGGAGGGTCGCCGCGGTGGGTGAAGAGATGCCAGCCGGTTGACTGCAAACTCTGCCCGCCCCTGCTCCTCCTGGATACCTGGTCTGCCTCCTGCACGCGTGGCTGGAAATGCACGCGGCAGCCCCCGGATCTTGCTCTGTAATTCAACTTCAGACAGCAAGGGAGAGAAACAGGGTTTTATAGGTGAGACCGAGTTTACTGTTTTTCCTATAAAATAATTTCCACAAATTTAGCTTCTGGCTCTGTTCTCTTTCTGATATAAGAGGCTGGATTCAGAATTTGTTTGCTTTTTGGACATCCATCAATGCACATTCCTTATGACCAACTGTTGGGTCTGTACCCTGCCCGACCCACCCTGGAGCATGACGGAGTGCAGGTAAGTTTGGTCAGAAACACAAATTTGTGGTGGGGGGAGCCACGGATGGCCTGCTATGTGCTGAGTATGAACAAGGTTTCGTGGCTGATATTCCATATATTTAAATATTATTGGATAGAACACAAACTTGCAAATGTGAAGTTAGAAAATGTTTGTTTTCAATTCATTTCTATTCCTAGTAAGAAAGACATGGTCAGTAGGAAGAACAATGAATAATTCTGGTGTTCAATTAATGCAGAAGTAATTTCAGTCTCACCAGATAAACATAGAAAATGAACCAGAGGAGGAATAAAATGCAAGGAGTATTTAGACTCAATAATTCAAATGGCTCAGAGGGATTATGTTTCTATTACGGCTTTAATCTGGAGTTTGAACGCCAATCTTCCCACACGGTCAGGTTTCTGTGGGTTCCCTCCCTGTTTGGAGACTAATGTTCACGTACAAGTTGCTTATGCCCCCCACAGGGATGACCTCTCACGCACATGCTGGGCTGCGTCCCCCAGAGACGTGCATTTCTGTCTGTCCTCACGGTGAGGTTTTGTGACCACAGCCGTGACTTTTTCACCAAGAGGAAAGGTTAATGACAAATGCTCTCCCGTTGGGCCCTGGAGGACAAATATGGTTCTGGGCCCAGCTTCAATTCCAGTTGTTAAAAAAAAAATCCTCGCAACAATGTTATTAATGTGATGAAAAGGGATACTTGTTAATAACGAGATCATTTGAAGAACTTGGGTTTGTCCTTCTGTAATCTCAGTGTGATTGAGAAGGAACAGTCTAATGCCCATTCTTTCTAATGACAAGACCAAGGAGGCTTAAAGCATATTAGCCGCCGTGGTCATGGAGAAGCCTCGGCAAGGCTATCGGGGATCTGAGCCACTGTTGAGGAATTGTCCCCGGCCTCCACACAACAGAAGTGATACAAAAGAATTAAACCCTCTCACTAAAGTCCATTTCCTCGTATAATCACACAAAATGATTTTTCTTAAATATGATAATAAATCACAGCAAAAAATCAATGCGGCAGGGCCCAACTGCTGAGGCCTGATAACGCATCAATCAATATTTAGTATTTAGATTTTAATTAATACATAGCCTGCACGGAGGGCTTTTTAAGGGAGAAATATTATCCAAGATAAAAAATCCAGCACCCTTAGCATGCAAAAGTTGTGGCTCAGATCTGTCATTGATCAATCTGCCTGAGTTGTGATTAAGAATCCTTGAAAATATCAGACAAGAAGGTGAAACAGATTGAACCAGGAGGAGAATGTGGCCAGTGTTCCCACCAGGGAGGCCGCCAGCCCGGAGTGGGCAGCATAGAGTCCCGCGGAGCGTGCAGGTCAGAAGGGGATGGAAGTTAGGGAGCTTGTGAAAAGTGTGCGTTGAGGTCTTTGTGGCTAAGGCCAAACCAGGGAGTTTCAGATGAAGGTGTCCGAGGACCAGCATCGCCTCCCGGGTGCTATTATTCATTGGAGTTCTGGATGCAGTTTTCTCCGAATGGGGAAGTATTTAAAGATAATTTTAACGTTGGAGGGTTTCATGTTGATTTCAGTCAGACTTTTAATTTCCTGCATGCCCCTGGATGGCTGAACGATGGTGGGGGGGGAGGGCTGTTGCCACGGAAGCTCTGCAGAGATGGGTAGAGGCGTTCTTTCCCTATCTCCGAAGGGACCACCTTTCCCACATCCCGTTCACAGCTCTGATGCCTCCTCACTGTCCCCCGCTGTCACCTGAACCCCAGTGTACAGGCCAGTACTGAGGCAGTGACCGCTCTTGTAGTGGCTGAATCCCTCAGGCAGCAGGCTTTTCTTCATCGAGGAGAAGGTTGTTTTAGTGGTTGCAGCTGGGGCGAAGCCCAGTGACAAGCAGGGAGATGGGGAGCATGGAGGCCACGAGGATGCGCCTTGTGGGGGTGCCCAGTGGGCTCTCCACGTCTTTCTTTCTTTTTTTTTTTTTTTTTGTATTTTTTGTATTTTTCTGAAGCTGGAAACGGGGAGGCAGTCAGACAGACCCCCGCATGCACCGGACCGGGATCCACTCGGCACGCCCACCAGGGAGCGATGCTCTGCCCCTCCGGGGCGTTGCTCCGTTGCGACCAGAGCCGCTCCAGCGCCTGGGGCAGAGGCCAAGGAACCATCCCCAGCGCCCGGGCTATCTTTGCTCCAATGGAGCCTCGCTGCGGGAGGGGAAGAGAGAGACAGAGAGGAAGGAGAGGGGGAGGGGTGGAGAAGCAGATGGGTGCCTCTCCTGTGTGCCCTGGCCAGGAATTGAACCCAGGACTTCCGCACGCCAGGCTGATGCTCTACCACTGAGCCAACCAGCCAGGGCCTCCACGTCTTTCTTCAACCCCAGTTCCCTTGCTGGGTCACCTCTCTCTGTCCTCTGCTGGTTTTCCACCGATAGCCCTTGTCCCCTCATGGGGAAAGTGACATGGGACCTTTAGCTGCATCTTCCTTAGTCCTGACCTCCCTCCCAGCAAACTGCGACCCGGGAGATGGTGGCCCCACAGCCACCTCAGTGGGTCCCAGGGAAGCCAGCTCCTTGTCTGGGGCCAGGTTTCCTCTTTGTCATCTTTTCCATTGAACTTGGTGCCAGCTAAAGCCGAGGGAGGCCCATGTGAGGGACGCTCAGGGGTCTGTGACGGTCACTTCACCGAGCTGCTGTGTCGGGGAATGAGGGCACACTGATGCACCCGAGATGGCCACTGGTAGTCACAGCCCTGTGGTCTCTGTGACAGCCAGGCCCTGTGTCATGCATTCTGACACGACCTGAGGATTTTAGCAAAGCGTGGCTGGTGAGGCTGAGGCTGTGCTGTGCTCTTCAGCGTGGGTCCATCTCTCAGACTGCAGCTGAGGTCGGGGCGCAGATTCAATAGACACATAGCAGAAGAGCCCGGGGGCCCTCGTGACCCTGCAGTGACCGACTGCTCACCGAGTTTCTGGGTTGTTTCTGATGGTTGGCCTTCTTTCTGGGAAGCATGGAGCCCTACGTTCTGGACAACAGCCATGTGGAGTGACGATGAATTACATTTCCTGAGCTGAGATGTTAACAGGACTATACTGCCTGGTGGGGAGTCAAGGGGAAACTGTGGGTTCAGGGACAGCCGACAGCTTCATCCCCTCAGGTTTCTGTCCAGAGTTCCAGGAGGACCCAGCCAGGCTGGTCACTGAGGGAGCAGTGGCACACCAGGCCACGGTCACTGGAGGAAAGCTGGGTCATGGAGGAATTAGGGGAATGACCAGCTTTTCACTTAGTAGAACCATATGGTATCAAAGGCTAAAAACATCCCTATTCTGACTGAATAATTCCACCTTCAGGGCTTGATCCGAAGGAAATAATCAGATAAACATAGACATTGACGTTGCTGGGTGTTTGCCGCCATGAAGCCCCATCCAGCATGGAACGTGGGACAAGGGAACAAACAGCTCACACCCGTGACATGTGTCCAGGCATCGTAGGAGGAACAGCCTCAAGAAGGATCTTTTGTGACACCGGAGACATGATTGCGATTCTGTGAAAAATGCAAGAATGGGAATTTTTCATGTGAATGTTTTTTTTGGGGTTTGCTGGAATCTCTCAGGCTAATGAGACCCAAGGATTTCTCTTATCGGTGCAAATGGCCAGCGTCCCTGGGCTCCAGCTCGGCAGGTCCTCAGACAAGATTTTTAGACAAGTGACACAAACCAAATGCAGTTGGCCGGTTGGAGCTGAACACACATTCTTGTTTACAGGATTAAATTTACGGAACACATTCTGACATCACGCCTTCATAGGGAGGCTGCATTTCCTTGTGTGTTTAACAGGGTTTCTCAAGCGTGGAACAGGGTGCAGTGAAGTAAAGACCTTTGTCACCTGGAACGCCACTAAGGGACAGAATTACCTTTTGTCTGCATTGGAAATGACCTCTGTTTTTTTTGTTTGTTTCTTTGCAGTGACTAAACTATTACTCATGTAATTGGAGTGAGAGTCTGTCTTTACAAATGTACAGTGATGGAAAGATATTTATTTATAAAATAAGAACAGCCTTCCCATCCATGAGATGCGCAGAAAGCTGTCACCTTAACGAAAGGTCCCCAATGCTCAAGGCCTCGATAGTTCCATTGGAGCTGTGTGTGTGTGTGTGTGTGTGTGTGTGTGTGTCGGGGGGTTTGAGGTGACTCCCTGTGAGTTTGGGGAACAGGCTTCTCCTCTTTTTTTCCTGTCAGGTGGGGGACGTCTCTCCTCATCTCTGTCCAACAAGACCACTATGGGATATGATCCTGGAACCCTCTGAAATGGAGCAGTGTGGCTTTGTCCGCCACAGGGTCCACTGGATGTCATGGTCACACAGTTCACGCTCAGCTCTGCTCAACACACATGCATTTAAATCATGGTTTCCTTTTTTTAAAAAAATTATGTAACATTTCTTGGAATAGAGGTTAGAGAAAAAGATTAAACTTGTCAGAAGTAGTAATTATTCACCTACTCCTAACAAACTGGCTGTGAGGAGGGTTGCACTGAGGAAAAGCCACCCCGGGTCCAGAGTGGAGGAGGCATGTGGCCAGCGCCACTGGCGTTGGGGGAGACTGAGACCTCGGGGTCATCACTGCTGGCCGGTCATTCGAGACCATGTTATCAAACATATTTCAACGTTGGCCGTGAGGATGGTGGCCACTCTGGTGGCCCGTTGGGCTCTGGACTAGAGTTGTCCTGGGCGAGCCCGAACTTGTGTCCGTAGACGGACTGACATTTGTACGGAAAAGCTCGTGTCGAGTGTGGGAGGTGAGCGTGTAGAGGGAGAGGGTGAAGATGGGAATAAAAAGTGGAAAAGGAGAAATTAGGGGAGTTTGACTCAAGCTTTCAGTGTGTCCAGGGAGAGGTTTTTCCTTTTTAAAAAGAGGCAAGAACAGAGACAGCGGCTGGACACACAGTTCGTGAGACAGCAGGACCCATCAGGCTGTGCCGACAGGCTCTGTGTGCCGAGCACCGTGCCCTGGGCTGTCTTCTAGGGGGACAGTTCTGGTCTGAAGGCTGCGCATTGCTGGGACTGAGTCAGTGAAAGATTCCCTTCTGTGGCCCAGGGCCTGAGACAGGACAGTGACCCTTTGAGGGACGAAGGCTTTCGTGCTGGTTCCCACGCCAGAGTTGGCGACCAAGGGAGCAGGGTCCTGTGGGGACGGCTGTCCACTCAAAGTTGGATTTTCAGTGGGTGAGGCTCAGGGCAGCGGCACATAGGGAGGATGGGCCAAGAGCTCATGGCCACACAGGCCACAGCAGGTGGCACGGCCACTGTGCCTGGAACTGGGGCATAGTTTGCCCCCGGGAAGGTCAGCAGAGGTTCAGATAAACCAGTGTAGAAAGGTGTTTATGGGACAACCAGGGGTGTTTTGCAGCCGACTAGATATTTGACAATGTGAAGAAATCACTATTGAACGTTTCTGTACTGACAGGGCAGTGTTCAAAACATGTGGTGTGGTGTTTGCAGATGACATAATCTGTCCGTGATCAGCATGGTGGGAGGGCATGAGGAGGACACAACAGTGTGTGACAACTGCCAGTGTCACATCTGACATGACATCGATGGTCGTGAGAGCTGGGTAATGATGGATACGTGGGTTTTGTCATCTAAATCCATTTTTATGCACATTGGAATGTTTCTATGATGTTTACTTTTTCTGTGTATTTTTTTGAAGTTAGAAGTGGGAAGGCAGTCAGACAGACCGGGATCCACCCAGCACGCCCACCAGAGGGCGATGCTCTGCCCATCTGGGGTGTTGCTCCATTGTGGCCAGAGCCATTCTTGTGCCTGAGACAGAGGCCATGGAGCCATCCTCAGCACCTGGGCCAACTTTGCTCCAGTGGAGCTTGGCTGTGGGAGGGGAAGAGAGAAACAGAGAGGAAGGAGAGGGGGAGGAGTGGAGAAGCAGATGGGAGCTTCTCCTATGTGCCCTGGCTGGGAATTGAATCCTGGACTTCCATACGCCGGGCCAACGCTCTACCGCTGAGCCAACTGGCCAGAGCCTATAATATTTACTTTTTGAAGGTCAGCTGCCAGAGGGACAGAGCCGATAACAAAGTGTTTGTGGGCACTAGGGTCCCCCTTGGTCCCTTTCTCCACAAGCTCACTTGCAGGCGAGCCCTGTGTGGCTCGGGAAGAGAGCACCTGGAGAATGCATTCTCCCTGCTTGTTTCCGCCCGGGACTGCGCCCTGTGTCAGCACCCCCCAGCTGTACCGGGGATGGACCCAGTCAGTGAGCTGTTTCAGATTTTGCAGGAGGGGGGAGTTGGGGGGGGACACTACCACTCACCACACCCGAACACTGTAGGCCTCTGCCTACATTCACGTTGAGCTCAGTAATCCCAAAATGTAAGCTTGGTGACCCGATTTTACACAGGACAAGGTGGGCTGGGTGGGTCCCTGCTGACCAGGAGTGGCCGTAGAGAAGGGCAGAGCTGCTCGAGAGCACTGGGCTCCTGGCTCCAGGTACCCCTGCCCCCTCCGGTCCTCTGCTGTCTCCCCGGGACGTGCCGCCGGCTGAGGGGGGCGGCTCATGACCCCGGCATATGTGGGACGCCCCTGGCCGGCTCCGTGCTCTTGGCACAGCGCAGACTTGAGTGGAACGAGCAAAGGTAGGAGGCTGCAAAGGTAGGAGGCTCATGGAACATTTGAGCTCAGTCCTTTCATCCAAGGCGCTTGGGCCAGAGGCTGGGTGTGCGGGCTTGCGGACGTGCGTCTGTGTCCACAGGTGGAATTTGCCCCATTAACTGTACCTGTCCTCCGCGCTGCCGGCTGCTGTCCTGTGATTTCTGCAGCTGGCTGGGACGTGCTGATTGCTCTCTGGTTCCTTCTTCATCTCTGTGATGGTCGATGGAAACTATTAGTTCATTTGCCATGCTGGGCGAGTGTCAGTTTCTTAACAAGGGTCATGAGTTTTGATGGGAGAGTTGGGCTAATGGTGGCAGTACCAGCGATGTCTCAGCTGCTCCTGTGGATAACGCAGACACCCCGCCTCTCACTGGGGTGCCCGGTGGGTTCGGGCAGGTTAATACGGGGTGTACTCCAAGCGCAATGGAAAGCTTATTTCTGTGTTGGTGAAGTCTATGTAAAAAGCTGCTATTCAATTGAAATTTTTTTCCATGATTTGTTCTATTGGGAATATGTACATTAAACACTATCCATCTAGATGAAAAATTGTATTTTTTTTTTAGTGAGAATACATTATAGTTTCTTAGGGTGCATGCATGTGTATACATGTGCATATTTATATATGTGTGTTTGCACAACTGTACGTGCTCTGTGTATATGTACAAATGTCATGTCTGTGTGTACGTGTGCATGTGTGTGCATATATATCTGTGCATGTGCGTGCATTTGCCTGAACACAAAGGGGAAGAACACCAACATTTGTGAGCACTTGTGAAGTTGCAGGCATTTTATATATGTTGTTTTTAAAATTCTTGCAAGGACAACCTAAGGTCTGTGATACTGTTTTTCACATTACTGTTACTTTGGCTATTGCTATTTTGCAGACAAGACCCCTAGACTTCCTGAGGTCATATTCCTGGCTTAAGCCTGCACGCTGGCCAGTGCAGAGCTGGGACAGCTGGTGAGCCCACACCTGCACCCCGCATCTTGTTTCTGTGATCCACCCACGATACCGACTGCCACTCTGCTGTCCCACACCAGTGTCCTCGCACACCTCCGTGCCCCGTCTGCGTGCTCCTGGGCACATGCACTCACACCCGGGCGCAGAGAGTCCCAGGCCAGGCAGGTATGTGTTCATTCCCCAGACAATCAGCGCCCCCGATAAAATAAAGCTTTGGTTGACGGACACCCGGCAGACAGGTTGTTAGTTTACGTAGGCTCTAGGCAGAGTTGGCTGGAAAATTTTGATCACTTTAATTTACTATATCCAGCAAGCCTGCTGTACTCGGCGGCACTTTTATCAAGCCCTGTGCGGCGGTATTGATTTTTTTATTTTCTATGTAGGATAAGAAGACAGAGAGTTAGGAGCAAGAGTGAATGAAGAACTTTCCTTGGATTGCTGCTTCTCTGGGCTTATTGCTTCCTGTCGTTTGTGGTTTCAGATGACGTCCCGTGTGTCAGGGTTGCTTGAAGCAATAAACAGGGTGAATAACAATGGGGGGCCGGAGGAGAAAGATTGAAATGGGAGAGAGGCAGCAGAGAAAGTGAGGACGTGCTCGTGAGAAGCTGGAGAAAAGCAGAGGCTGAGGGAAGAGTGTGGGCAGTGCCAGTGACCACTGCATGGGTCTCTGTAGTCTCTGCACACCTTGGCGGGTCCTGGCGAGGAGCAGGGTGGCAAAACTGCTGTTTTATTATTTTCTTTCTGGAATGAACAAAAGAATACCCCTCCCCCAAAGGCCCGACAGCCAAGTGTGGACCAGGGCACAGGAGCCAGGGCCTGTCTGGTCCCTGCTCTGCCATGCAGGTGGACACTGGGGACGCTGTCTGCTGGGAGTGTGTGGGGTGCAGCCCCGGACTTTCCACGGCTGCAGCCCCTCGGAAGGTGGGCCCACCAGGAGTAGTGGTCCAGGGCACAGGAGGCTGTCACCATATGCCTGGGACAAGGTGCTGCCCACACACCCGTTCCAAGGGCTGGGCTTAATTTCAGGATGTGAAATGTGTGTTATCACCAGGGAGGAGTGTTTACATAATGCAAGTGCAGATGCATACAAACGCATGTGCACACATCTGTATACTCACATGCATATGCACACATACAGTGCACACATGTTCTCACATGCACACACCTACACACTCACATGCACACACAGTGCACACATGTTCACACATGCACATGCTCACACATGCACATACGTGCACACATGCGCAGCCTTGAAGATCCTGGTGTTTAGAACGTGTTTGTTTTCCAGCTTTTCACATTCTGGCCTTGGGCGGTCTGCACGACTGGCTCCTGGGGCCTCAGCATGTGCAAGTGCAGTGAAGGGATCAGCTGTGGTGCCACACACGCACACGCCATGCCAGGTGTGGCAGGTGACCATCCCAGGGCAGGTGTCTGGGACCTGTTTGTTGTATCTGTGAATGGAGGGGGATGGAGTGTGAGCATGACCGTGTACGTCATGAAACTAAATCAGAACTGGGATAAATGGAACCTTAAATTAGGACAAATGCTACAATCGTTAGGGTCGCAGCTGACCACCAAGTAATGATTGACGTTAGTCACAGGCATCCTGTCCAAACTTCTGAAACTTTAAAGCTGATAAAAACAACATGATGCTTTTGGGTTAAAAAAAAAATCTCAAAGCTCTATTTCCCCTGTTAAAAATCAATAAAAGGGATCTGTTATTGCCTAAGTAATGCTTGGTGGTCCCTTGGAGAAGGTGTATGTGCAGGTGTGAGCTGTATTTGGTTAAAATTTCTGTTAAATAACAGTAAATGTATGACTTAAACAAATGTCATTAGCCGAAGCTGTTTATTTTGTAGAGAGTGATGCCTTAACATCCAAGGAAATGAAGGCAAGTCGCCCCTCCCTGATTCTAATGAACATCGTTAACACTGGGTGCAGCAGGCCTGCTTTCTCAGTAAGTTGTGGTCTCAAATACTTACATGCTTTCCGAATGCTTCAGCTTCGCTTCAGGGACTCAAGCTGCCTGGGTGAAAATATTTAATTTAGCCCCAAAACACATGCAAGGGCACTGGTGGACTCTGTCCCTGGAGACGCATGACGACAGCAGAAGCAGCCATCTGTCCCCACTGTTTGTGCTGAATTGCGTGGAGTGGGCGGGCTCATGACTTCTTGCATCCTGCAGCCCTCTGTCTGTCTGTCTGTCCAGATCTCCTCTGCCCAGCAGGGCTCTGAGACCTGTGTCTACCCTACAGAGGCACCGAGCCACACTGACTCTTAGCAATGTCTTTTATTTTTATTATTTTTTTAATTTAAAAATCAGAGGTCATGGATGAAAATGATATCACAATAGAAAAGAAAAGGGACATTCTGCATGGTGTCTTGAAAGTGACTGCATGCCTAGTCTCATTTATAGGTGGGATTTGCCTCAGAGAAGATGATGGGCATTTGAACTTGACTTTGTTTCACCCAGGAACACAGCTTTAAAGCCTGTGTGGGAGTTGGTGGGAATTAATCTCCAAAGGTAGAAATGCCTTCTATTTCTGGATTTCCAGTGGATGTGGGTGCATTATTTATAATAGTATGACTTATTCTCACGACTTCCAAAGGCTATTCTTACAGTTAACAGGAATTGTTTTATTACACAATACAGGTTGCCTTGCAAAAGACGGGTTCAGTCTGAGCGAGAAGTGCCATTCTCTGGCACTTCTGTGTCCCCTTCAAACACTGGAGCCTTGGGGATGTTTGACGGGCGCGCGGTGGCCCACCTTCCTGACATGATTATTTAGCACTGCATTTTATTTGAAAAGCAGAAGAGTCTCATTACGTGAACACGTCACCTGTCACCAGGCCCATTCTGCATGCTCCCAGCCCCGTCAGTGACAGTCACTGGAGACTGAGTGGAGAACACTGGGTCTGTGAGGTGAGGTGGGGCATCTTCTGGGCAGGACCTGCAGGTGAGTTCCAGTCTGGAACCCAGCAACAGCACGCCCCGTTACTTTCTATACCGCGGGCACAGTACATTGCTCCACCTGCTCGAAAGGTCTCGTCGGAGGAGCTGAAGTTTGCCAAGGAGTTTCTGAAAACATCAGAGCACGTGGGGACACAGCCTCCCCTTTGCTTTTCCTTTTCTTCATGATTCCTCGATGGAAATTCAGTTTCCGTCGTATGTTTTTTCTTTCTTTCTTTTTTCCTTTTTTTTAACCCCAAGAAGATTAATATGTAGCTGAGGGTTCCAGGATCATTAACATGCTCTTTGAAAACCTGACCCTTTGCGGCAGACAGATGCTCTCAGAAAATGATAACAGTGAAAAATATTAACGACGACAGCAATAAATGCAGAAACAGAAGTAAGTGCATTACCATGAGAGCTGCGCCTTGACGGTGGGTGAGGAAAGGAAGATTTAAAAAAAATATTGTTACTGAAAGGTATTTATTTCCATTGGAGATAGAGACTAGAGTGTTTACCTAGGAGGAGCGAGGGGGGAGGATCTGAAAATGGAATAAATAGTTTCAGTTTACCCAGGTTATTTCTAAACAGTAATACAAAGATGTAATAGAAATAATTTAGACATATGGATAAGAACCTTCAAAATCAATAGTGCTGGGAGAAATGAGACATATGCTGGTGCAATCAAACAGAATTGAATTTCATACAAATGTTAGCAAATCTATATCAGATTATCACAGCAAAAACTTCATTTTCATTGATTTATAACGTATTATTATTGTTCCCACCAAACCACCACAGACAGGCATTCACAGCTGCCCAGTGCCTTTAGGGTAAATAAGGGAATAGGGAGCCACACGGGGCAGGGGCGTCGAGGAGCCAATAACTCATGGCAGCAGGTGTGACACTGAACGATTCTTCGTGTGTTCCTCCAGAATCACATTAGCTCATCCCGAGACTTCCGGGGAGCTCAGGCTGTCTGTCTGGTGCTTGCGCATGAAGGGGGGAAGAGGAGGAGGAAGAGGTTTTGTGACAGGTAGAGCTTCAGCAAAACGCAGCTGAGCAGCCCGTGGGGCACCCTGTCCAACGACAGCCAGCACTCTCACTGACTCCGTCTCCACCTCCATCTTGGTCTCCATATCACGTGAAAAAAATTCTTCAAACCTTCGTCGTGCTGAGGAGATGACTGACTCTCTGGTGGCTGTTCTTTGCCAAGAGTCAAGCAAGTCACCCTCTTCCTAAGGGGCCAGGTCCCCGTTGTGTTTTATGGGGACAAAAGGGCTTTTTTATTCCCAGGTCCTGTGTCCCCCACACCTCCCAGGCAGGGGACCATTTTCCCTCTGTTCTGTGTGGTGACCATGTGCTCACTTTACAACACAGGACTGGGGACGTCCTCTCTGTGGAGCCTTCGACCCTGCAGCTCCTGGTTTGTTCCCCAGACAGGCTTCATCGGACACGGTGTCCATCTAACTGCTCGCGTCTCCAGTGCTGCTCACTCCCGCAGTCATGTGTCTGTGGTCTCACCGCCCCCATCTCAGACGGCACCTGGAACGTGCCAGGTGGTGCTCAGGGTTTCCCTGTCCCCACAGCCACCAGCCTTCCAGCTTTCTGTCCTGGGCGCCCTGAATGACGCCAGGCCAACGTGTGCTGTTAAGCTGATGTCTGAGTTCTTTACACTGTAAGATTAAGTGGTTGCACATATGTAACTGCCATTGTATAAATACAGTTAGGCCACCTGACAACATCATTGAGAGACTGTGGTGGCCTCGAGGGACGAGAGAAGGTCCAAGCAAAGGGGAGTTGGGAGTTAAAACAGACACGGCCCCATCAGTGAGGGATACTGGGAGGAGGCCAGGGACAGGGGATGCCCAGGAAGGACTCAAGTGTTTAGATCGATGTCTCTTGCGTAGCTGGGGACGGGCTTAGGGTGCCATGAGGCAGGGCATCCGTGTGGGGGTGCTCGAGTCAGCTGCAAACTGAGATGTGAAAACAATCAATCTGTGGGTGGTGGCTGAGCCCCCGGAGTGAGAGCGGTCCCAGGAGGACTGTTGGGGGAGGCTTATGTGCAGGGGTTTCCATGTTTAGATGAACGAAGAGACGTGGACAGGGGTGTTTACGGAGGGCGTGGGAGCTGGGAGGGGTTCAGGGCTGGGAGCGACGGGGACCCACAGACCGCATGGAGTACAGAGGAATGTGTTTGGGGATTCAGTGTGAGTGAGGCTGCGTCCGGGCTGGAGAGAGCAGTGTGTGGATGAAGGGCATGAGGAGACCAGGCGGGGCTCTGAAGTTAGCCCATGGCTTTGGTATAGGAGGGTTGTGGAGGCTGTCAGGGCTGAGGGCACAGGGTTGGGATCCGTCTCCTCGTCCCCAGCGTCAGGCATGGGGTGTATGGGCCGGGAATGAGCAGGTTGGGGGTTGCACTTAAATATGACTGTGAACAAAAATCTTACCCCCCCCCCACCCTCAGTGGCCCTCAGTTTGGCTCCTGCATGTGCATACCTGCATGCACGTGTGTGCACCCACCTTGTATGAATTCAAGTGAGTACCTGCGATCTCTGTCCACCCCACTTAGCCAGGTTTTGGAGGACTTTGCAATAAAGAGAGTGACTGGTGAAAGAGTTACAGTTTAACCGGAATCATTAACCAGGACCAGTCATTAATGGGGAAGAATCGGTAGCAGTTTTCAATTCTCATAATTAAATAAATTAACTGGAGAATTCCTTTGCCTCAAAGTGGTCTGGGCTGCTGGGTGCCTCCTACTACAATGTAACATTGTACAGAACACTGGTTTTCACAGCCGGTGGCACCATCAACCCTCAGAAGAGCATCGCAGTTCAGGCTGTGTGACCTCACAGTTTAGACTGTGTGACCTCACAACTAGCTCAGGCTGTGTGACATCATGAGCATGGTTTTAGAAAGTGCAAATTAGAAGCTATCTTCTCTGGACTGAGGTTACCATCCATAGAGTCAAGCAAACTCCGTTTTGTAGTGATTTCACAGATACCTGACCCAGTGGGTGAGTTGACGATTCTCTCCATCGACAAGACATTGAGCTGGGGGGAGGGTTTGCAGGACCCCGGGAGGCACACAAGGCGTCCCTCTGTTTTCCGTTCAGTCCTCCACCAGGTGGGGAGTTAGAAGGGATTTGACTTCTTCCCAGTGGCTCCTCTGAGGTCAGTGGGTCTTGTTGAGATGGTTGGTTTGGGCAGAGTTCAGGGGAAGTTGGTCTGTTGGGTTATAGTCTGGTTTTCCTCTCACCTCCAACTTTATTAGAGGAAATGTCAGTTACTTCCCTGGGATCACATAGAACAGCTCCTTTGTATGACTGTTCATTGTGTCACCTTGACTTGAATCTGATTAACGCACCGTGATTTCTTGGGAATTTGGAAGTGGCTCTGTTGAACCTTTCAGAGGCTGCACTCCTGTGTGAATGCTGTACCTGTCCGCCAGGTGTGGCTGATGTGCGGAAGTCTGCATCCCCAGAGATGGCCGCCCTGCAGCTGCTGTATGGGCAGAAACAATGTCTGCAGACACTGGTCTGAAATCTCCACCAACCGGCGTTAAGTGCTGACTTCTGGCACCAGTCTGGGTGAGGGCGGCCCCCTCACTGCTGTGCGGGGGTGCTGTCGAGAGCAGCCCTATTCTGGCAAACCCAGCAACAAGCAGAAGCAGGTGTTACCTGGCAATGCCGCCTAAAGTGCACAGCCCTCCCCAGGGTGCCTGGACACTGATGGCGAGGGGATAGCACTCGGTGCCAGCTGGCTGGACACTCCAGGATGCTCAGGTGGGCTCCACACAGGGTGCGCGGCACCTGGCAGAGACTGGGTGGTGCTAGGCACACAGCTGGGAGCTGAGACGGCGCGTTGCCCCCCCCCCCCCCCCCCCCCCCGCCGCCCGAGCACGTGGCCCAGCATGAGGAGAATGAAGGAACAAACATCCCGACTCCCGTGCCATCGTTTCCCAACGGTTTTGACTTCTGTCTGGGATGCCCCATGCTGGCTGCTCTGTGGGAAAGGGATGGACATGCTGGCTTTGGGCAGGGTCCTCCCCTCCCTGTGCCGTGGGAGTTCTGAGTGTCCAGGGGAGCTTTATGCACAGAACAGAATGCGACGACACACAGAGGACACAGTTACCAAATGCGGGGGACAGGGTGATGCTCGCAGTGCCTCATAGGAAAGGCTGGATGTGCCCTTCTTCACTCGTGGCCCCAGAACGAGACCCAGCCACCGCCTGGCATTCATGGAGTGTCAGCAACATTCCAGGCTATGCGCACAAGCGTCGGATGGGCAGCTGGTGACGCAACACTGATCGCAGCCTCCTCGTCCGCACGCGGGGTCTGGAATTCAAGCTGGAAGCTGGTGCGCCGAGGAGGCTCCGCCCATGGGGGGTCACCGGCCCATGTGGGAAGGAGACATGGGCATTTCTATTGGTGGGACACCTGTGACAGGTGAGAGCTGGGGTGGGAGGTGGTGAGAAGGCTAGCCTGCCTGGTTCTAGAACCCTCCATGCCCCACCCCTGGGAGCTGTAGTGGACAGTGTGGGGCAGGCAGGTCCAAGTTCCTGATGGCGCTGGGCGGACCACAGCTTCCACAGTACAGCACGTTCCCCTGACGCAGGAGGGGGCGCAGGTCTAGTCCCCATGTCCTGCAGGGGCGCTCGCCCCCACCGTCCTTCCTTCTGTCCCTAGAACGCTGTGTGCTCAGCTTCGGTGACCTCGTACTGAAGCGCAGTTACAGCAGCTTCCAACATGGGTTGGAAAAAACCTCAGACGTGGAAGATTTGCACGTCTTAGAAACTGGTTTACTGGCCAGTGTCTGTTGCTATCTATTACGATGTCAGAGCTGTTGTGGAAACACATTTTTACTGGCTTCTGTTCTAGGGATGTTTTGGGCAAATATCTTTGTTGTAGTGAGTAATTGTTAAAAATGAGTCTTCTTCTGCTACCAGCTCCAAGTCCTGGTTCCAAGTCCAGGGGGCCTGGGGCAGAATGGGGGCTTGGGGTAGGACGGGCCTGGGGCAGAATGGGGGCTTGGGGCAGGACGGGCCTGGGGCAGCCCCAGAGCGTCGGGAGGAGCTGTCCAGGTCGCTCTTTCATAGCAACTGGTAGGCCCGTAAATATTTTATGCCTTGATTTGCCGATTTCGTGGGTGTTATATCTCACTGAGCCATAGCCTTTTTTTTTCTTTTTTCTTTTTCAGTGTCCTGTTCTAGTTCCTAGAAATGATGATATTTTACTTTGAAAACTCGTAAGGATCCATCATTTTTTCAAAATGCCATCGCTGCTTCCGTGATGCTTGAGTGGATCTTGGCTGGCGGGAGTGCAGGTGGCCACGGCATTCTCAGAAGCGATGGTGTGGCATGAATACCCAGCTGAACAGTTAATGACGTGAGCCGACATTGTGTGTAATAGACATGCAATCGCATATTTATCAATTTAGATTTTGTGTATTCGGAGGGGTGGAAACAAAGGTCTGGCCGTCTGATTAATCAAGTGTGGCAGGTCAGCTGGTTCAGTGTACCTGATGGAGGTGTAATATGAGCATTTTAAATTCTGTTTAGCTACTTGTACGTGTATCTATTTCATGACTGTCCCACCTGAAACAAGAAATCATTAAAAAGCAAAACAGGGATGTCAGGGCAAAGGGAAGTAACAGCAGAACTGGACAGAGCAGCAAAAAGGAAAGACGCCCCCAGACGGGGGCATGGAGTCCCAGGAAATTTGCTGGGCACTTTATGGTGGTTGTTGTTGGGACTCACATCCGTCTAGTGGGTCATCTGTAGGCTTAGATCATCAGCCTATCTTTCCTGTCTACACGGGAGGGGGCAGAGCTATATCTGTACACAGATGAACATGCATGACATCCCATGACCCACGTGTTCGGCAAGAGTCACGGTCCTGATGCTGGAGGGAAGAGAGGGACCTCATGCCTCACAGAGAGGACAGGGCATTTCTTGTCGAACGTGTGCTCTCCCCCACAGCTTGGCTTCTGACGGGGCTACACAACAGTCCCTTGTTCCTCGCCGTGGGCTTCTGGTGGGCCTGACGGTCCAGCTGGGCGACTCAGGTGTGGAAGGCCCGTTCCACGGTGAAGCGAAGCTCCGAGCCGCCCACTTTCCGTCGGGGGTATGGGGCATGGCTTGTCTTCACAAGTGAACGCTTTCTCACGATGGAGAAGGAATAACTGGTCAGTGGCTCCATGCCCTGCCCGCAGTTGCCATTGTCTTTTGGTTTCCGGTGGAACGTATGTTGTTTAGGTTGGTGCACGCGGGGATACAAATCTGGTCTGTGTTGTTAGCAATTAGCAATCTGATGTGAACTAAACAAGCCACTCTATCATTTTTAACTTCTCAGTCCCAATCCAATAATGACAAAGCCCGGGTGAGTGGATTAGGGCAGTGGTCCCCAACCCCCCGGGCCGTGGAACGGTACCGGTCCACAGAGAAAGAAAAAATAACTTACATTATTTACATTTTATTTATATTTAAGTCTGAATGATGTTTTATTTTAAAAAAATGACAAGATTCCCTCTGTTACATCTGTCTCACTCTTTTTTCTTTATTAATTTTAATGCAGTGACATTGATAAATCAGGGTACATATGTTCCAAGAAAACATCTCCAGATTATTTTGACCTTTGATTATGCTGCATACCCCTCAACCAAAGTCAAATCGTCCTCTATCACCTTCTATCTGGTTTTCTTTGTGCCCCTACCCTCTCCCCCCTTCTCCTTCCTCACCCCCTCCCCACCCCTCCACCCCACTCCCTGTTACTATCACATTCTGTCCATGTCTCTGAGTCTCATTTTTATGTCCCATCTATGCATGGGTTCGTATAGTTCATAGTTTTTTCTGATTTAGTTATTTCACTCCGTATAATGTTATCAAGGTCCATCCATGTTATTGTAAATGATCCGATGTCATCATTTCTTATGGCTGAGTAGTATTCCATAGTATATATGTACCAAAGCTTTTTAATCCACTTGTCCACTGACGGACACTTGGGCTGTTTCCAGATCTTTGCTATTGTGAACAATGCTGCTATAAACATGAGGGTGCATTTCTCCTTCTGGAACTGTTCTATGGTGTCCTTGGGGTATATTCCTAAAAGTGGGATGGCTGGGTCAAAAGGAAGTTCAATTTTCAATTTTTTGAGGAATCTCCATACTGTTTTCCACAGTGGCTGCACCAGTCTGCATTCCCACCAGCAGTGCAGGAGGGTTCCCTTTTCTCCACATCCTCGCCAGCAATTATTCTGTGTTGTTTTGTTGATGAGCGCCATTCTGACTGGTGTGAGGTGATATCTCATTGTGGTTTTAATTTGCATTTCTCTAATGATTAGTGATGTTGAGCATTTTTCATATGCCTATTGGCCATCTGTATATCCTCTTTGGAGAAGTGTCTATTCATTTCTTTTGCCCATTTTTTGATTGTATTGTTTGTCTTTCTGGTGTTGAGATTTACAAGTTCTTTATAAATTTTGGTTATTAGCCCCTTATCAGACATACTGTCAAATATGTTCTCCCATTGTGTAGTTTGTCTTTTTATTCTGTTCTTATTGTCTTGGGCTGTGCAAAAGCTTTTTAGTTTGATATAGTCCCATTTGTTTATCCTGTCTTTTATTTCTCTTGCCCGTGGAGATAAATCAGCAAATATATCACTGCGAGAGATGTTGGAGGACTTACTGCCTATGTTTTCTTCTAAGATGCTTATGGTTTCACGTCTTACATTTAAGTCTTTTATCCATTTTGAGTTTATTTTTGTGAATGGTGTAAGTTGGTGGTCTAGTTTCATTTTTTTTGCAGGTTGCTGTCCAATTTTCCCAATACCATTTGTTGAAGAGGCTTCTTTACTCCATTGTATGCCCTTACCTCCTTTGTCAAATATCAGTTGTCCATAGAGCTGTAGGTTTATTTCTGGGTCCTCTGTTCTGTTCCATTGATCTATGTGCCTGCTCTTATGCCAGTACCAGGCTGTTTTGAGTACAATGGCTTTGTATTATAGCTTGATATCAGGAAGTGTGATACCTCCCCCTTTATTCTTCTTTTTTAAGATTGCTGAGGCTATTCGTGTTCTCTTTCGGTTCTATATAAATTTTTGGAATATGTGATCTATATCTTTAAAGTATGTCATTGGTATTTTTTTAATTTTTATTTTATTTATTCATTTTAGAGAGGAGAGAGAGACAGAGAGAGAGAAGGGGGGGAGGAGCTGGAAGCATCAACTCCCATATGTGCCTTGACCAGGCAAGCCCAGGGTTTCAAACCGGCGACCTCAGCATTTCCATGTCGACACTTTATCCACTGCGCCACCACAGGTCAGGCTGTCATTGGTATTTTAATTGGTATTGCATTGAATTTATAAATTACTTTGGGTAATATAGACATTTTAATGATGTTTATTCTTCCTAACCAGGAGCATGGTATATGCTTCCACTTGTTTGTATCTTCCTTGATTTCTTTTATCAATGTTTTATAATTTTCCGAGTACAAGTCTTTAGTTTCCTTGGTTAAATGTACTCCTAGGTGCTTTATTTTTTTGGTTGTAATAATGAAGGGGATTGTTTCCTTAATTTCTCTTTCTGACTGTTCATTGTTGGTGTATAAAAATGCCTCTGATTTCTGAGTATTAATTTTATATCCTGCCACCTTGCTGAATTCATTTATCAGGTCCAGTAGTTTTTTGACTGAGACTTTAGGGTTTTCTATATACAATATCATATCTTCTGCAAATAATGATAGCTTTACTTCTTCTTTTCCAACTTGAATGCCTTTTATTTCTTCTTCTTGTCTGATTGCTGTGGCTAGGACTTCCAGGACTATGTTGAATAAGAGTGGTGAAAGGGGGCACCCCTGCCTTGTTCCTGATCTTAAGGGGATTGCTTTTAATTTTTGTCCATTGAGTATGATGTTGGCTGTGGGTTTGTCATAGATGGCTTTTATCATGTTGAGGTATGTTTCCTGTATTCCCACTTTGCTGAGAGTTTTGATCATGAATGGGTGCTAGATTTTATCAAATGCTCTTTTTGCATCTATTGAAATTATCATGTGGTTTTTCTCCTTCCTTTTGTTATGTGATGAATAACATTGATAGATTTGCAAATATTGTATCAGCCTTGCCTCCCCAGAATAAATCCCACTTGATCATCGTGTATAATTTTTCCCATATATTGTTGGATCCTGTTTGCTAATATTTTGTTGAGGATTTTAGCATCTATATTCATCAGGGATATTGGCCTATAATTTTCTTTCTTTGTGTTGTCTTTGCCTGGTTTTGGAATCAGAATTATACTCGCCTCATAAAAGGAGCTTGGAAGTCTTCCTTCCTCTTGAATTTTTTTTGAAATAGCTTGAGAAGGATACATGTTAGTTCTTCTTTGAATATTTGGTAGAATTCACTTGTGAAGCTATCTGGCCCAGGACTTTTCTTTTTTGGGAGCTTTTTGATAACTGTTTTGATCTCATTTGGTGTAATCAGTCTGTTTAGGTTTTCTGATTCTTCCAGATTGATTTTTGGAAGATTGTATGTTTCAAGGAATTTGTCCATTTCATCTAGGTTGTCTAGTTTTTTGGCATACAGTTCTTCATAGTATTTTCTTACAATCCTTTGTATTTCTGTTGTGTCAGTTGTTATTTCTCCCCTCTCATTTCTAATTTTATTTATTTGAGTCTTCTCTCTCTTTTTCTTGGTGAGTCTAGTTAAAGGTTCATCAATCTTGTTTACCTTTTCAAAAAACCAGCTCCTAGTTTCATTGATCCTCTGTATTGTTTCTTTAGTCTCTATGTCATTTATTTCTGCTCTGATCTTTATTATTTCCTTCCTTCCTCTACATTTAGGCTTTACTTGCTGTTCTTTTAGATGCAGGGTTAAGTTGTTTATTTGAGCTTTTTCTAGCTTCTTAAAGTGTGCCTGTAGTGCTATGAACTTCCCTCTCAGTACTGCTTTTGCTGTGTCCCATAAATTTTGAGTTGTTGTATGCTCATTATCATTCGTTTCTAGGAATTTTTTTATTTCTTCTTTGATCTCATTCTTAATCCATTCGTTATTTAACAACCTGCTATTTAGTTTCCATGTGTTTGAGAATTTTTGAGCTTTTCTGTTGTGATTGATTTCTAGTTTCATGCCATTGTGATCAGAGAAAGTGCTTGATATGATTTCAATCTTCTTAAATTTGTTGAGACCACTTTTGTGCCCTAACATGTTGTCTATCCTAGAGAATGTACCATGAGCACTTGAAAAGAATGTATATTCTGCTGCTTTAGGGTGAAAGGTTCTGAAGAAATCTATTAAATCGAGTTGATCTAGTGTGTCTTTTAAGTCTGCTGTTTCTTTGTTAATTTTTTTTCTTGAGGATCTATCTAGTGATGTTAGTGGGGTATTAAAATCTCCTATTATTTTAGTGTTGTTGTTGATCTCGCTCTTTATATCCATCAAAGTCTGCTTTATATATTTAAGTGCTCCTATATTAGGTGTGTAGATGTTTATAATAGTTATATCTTCCTGTTGGATTGCTCCCTTTATCATTATGTAGTGACCTTCTTTATCTCTTACTTATTCTTTGTTTTAAAGTCCATTTTGTCTGATATAAGTATTGCTACCCTAGCTTTTTTTTTCATTTCCATTTGCATGAAATGTTTTTTTTCATCCTTTTACCTTCAACCTATGTGCATCTTTTGTTTTAAGGTGTGTCTATTGTAGACAGCATATGTACGGGTCCTGTTTTTTAATCCATGCAGCTACCCTATGTCTTTTGATTGGATCATTTACTTCATTTACATTTAAGGTTATTATTGATATGTAGTTGTTTATTGCCATTTTATTCTTTAAAGCTTTATTCCTCTTTTGCTATATTCTTTTCCCACTTTGATTGTTTACACCATGCCCCTTAACATTTCCTGAAACATTCGTTTGGTTGTAATGAATTCCTTGAGTTTTTTTTTGTCTGGGAAACTTTTTATTTCTCCTTCAATTTTAATTGATAGCCTTGCTGGATAAAATAGTCTTGGTTGTAGGTTCTTGTTCTGCATTACTTTGAATATTTCTTGCCATTCCCTTCTGGCTTCAAGTGTTTCTGTTGAGAAATCTGATGTCATCCTTATGGGGGCTCCTTTGTAGGTGATAGCCTTTTTTTCTCTCGCAGCTTTTAATATTTTCTTTTATCACTTAGCTTTGGTATTTTAATTATGATATGTCTTTGGGTTTCTTTTTAGTGGAGTTCTCTGTGCTTCTTGAATTTGTGAGAGTTTCTCCTGCATTAATTTAGGGAAGTTTTCAGCTATGATATGATTGAACAAAGCCTCTATCTCTTGTTCTTCAGTAACCCCTATGATGCGGATGTTATTTCTCTTTATGTTGTCACAGAGCTCTCTAAGAGTTTCCTCAAACTTTTTGAGTCTCTTTTCTTTTTTCTTCTCTGCTTTCATGCCTTCATTTTAGTTGTTCTCCAACTCGCTGATTCAATCCTCAGCTCTATCCATCCTGTTTTTAATTCCTTCCATTGTGGTCCTCATTTCTGATATTGTATTTGCCATCTCTGACTGATTCTTTTTTAATATTTCAATATCCTTTTTTATACTTGCTATTTCTTTATTTAGGTGTTTGTGATGACCATCCATTGTTGTTTTAAGATCCCTAAGCATCTTTACAATCATTATGTTAAACTCCGCATCTGGAAGTTTGATTATTTCCATATCACTCAGTTCATTTCCTGAAGGTTTCTCTTGTGGTTTCATTTGGATTGCACTTCTTTGTCTTCTCATTGTGTCTGTGTGTTTGGGTGTTTTCTTTGTAGAACTGGTTGAATCTAGGCTTGGTGTTGTCTGCCTCCAGTTTTTACTTGTGTCGTTTCTAGGTCTTCTTGGGTTGGCATCATCTATTATTTGTAATCCACTTTCGGATTTGGGCTGCTTTGAAGTCTTGATTTGTTTGTTTTCTTAACAGGTGATTGTCTTGTTTGCTGATCTCAGCAGGGGGCTTATTTGAAATTGTATCCAGGAATGCAGTGGGTGTGACCTGAAGCTCTGAAGTCCTCTTCTGCCAGTTGATCTTTCTGGGGGCAGGTTGCTTTCTCAGCTTCAGTAGGGGGGGGTGTATTTCAGATCTCCATGGAGACCTGAGTTACTGTCCCTCTTCCCCACTTCTTGTTCTCAGCTGTGTCTTGTTGAACTGATTGGAGCTGGAGAGATGTTTGTATCTCTGTGACCTGGAACTACTTTTGTATTTTGCTTTGTGGAAGGATCAGCCCCTCCCCCAGTTATGGCTGCCTCCAGCACTGAATGAGTCAGCTTTTCATGTCATTACCTGTATTCCTCTCCCCCTCACCATCTGTCTGTCTGTCTCTCTCTCTCTCTCCTTTTTTTTGGGGGAAGACAAGCGGGCCCTTTCAACACACCTCATTCCCTGGTCACCAGGCAAGTGGCTGTGAGTAGTATTTACTGCTCTTTTCCTTGGAGTGAGAGCCCAGCCTCACACCCCCCCCTCTGTTCCTGTAAGCAGGGGAGATTCAGGCGCTCTCTACCAGGTTTGTTGTGGCTTCTTCTTTGCTCCTTGGTTTTTGAAAGCTGTTTTTGTAGTCCAGATTTGGTTTTTCATACTGATTGTTCATAAATTAGTTTATAATCCAGTTCGGTGGGGTGAGCTGGGAGTCTGTGCATCTGCCTACTCCGCTGCCATCTTCAGGTCTCCTAAGACTCACTCTTGATGCTTGTCTCATAAGTTTGACAATTATATTTAAAAATACCACAGTTTTTATGCCAGTCGCATACTTTTATTTTGTGCATTTATCTGTCCCACCCTAAAGGCTGGTCCATGAAAATATTTTTCTGACATTAAATTGGCCCGTGGCCCAAAAAAGATTGGGGACCACTGGGTTAGGGGTCGGTGTGCATTCTCAGGACCTTTGTAGCACATCACATTTGATTTGCGGAAGGAACATAATTGAAGATGTGCTTTTCACACTTGCACATGAGGAACGGAAATGTGCCTTCTTTTGTATGATGGCATAGCCTCCAGGCGTCCACTTCATCCGTGCCCACTTGGGCACGTGAAGGTGTCACTAGGAGCCACAAGCCCTTATTTTCAGGAGGTCCTGCATGATGGAGACAGCCGTTTCCTCAGGTTGTATGCGTTCTGTTGGAGTTATAAGTGTGTCTCAATGAAAGTATAAATCTCCAGCCCAGGAACCATCTCTGCCATTATGTCTCTTATAAACCTGCACATTGTTGATACTCAATTATCTAATAATAATGATGATAATAATAATAATGTAGCAATACTCAACTTCCATTTGGCCTCATGTTCGGTGTTTACAGTAATTGTGGGAGCTCATCACTTCCTTGATTGTGTGTTGTGCTAGGATAGAATGTGTCATAATCACGAAATCAGAGCTAGCGGCTGGAAGGGGACCTCTCTGACCAGCCCCTCCAAACCCCTCTACACCTCTTCAATGCTCCTCATTATGGATTCATTTTAAGCTTCACTGAGTCCCAGAAATTAATTTGACATAAATTTCCTTGTCAGGCTCTGAGAACTTCCATTTCAAAGGTAACACTCAAGGAGGACGGGTTCCATGTGCCGTACATGCCACAGATCAGTGCTGAGATGTGGGTTCTGTGCACCAGCCGTGAACGTGTTTCTGACACGGCTCTGACCCAGGAAACGTTTTATTTTGCATTTACTTCTCCCCTTTACATCTCAAACCCTGGGCCCCTGTGGACCCAGGTCCTCTCGGCCCCAAACCAGCCCTGCTGGCCTGGGGGTTGCGCGGCAGGAGGGTCATGGGATGAGGGCCAAGTGGGGCTTTCTGCACATGATCCCCAGCTCCGTGTGTGCCAGGCTCTGTCTTGGCTGCGTGGTCATGCCTGTGCTCCTGGGGGCTGCTCTTCCCGGTTCCTGTGAGCTCCCTAATGGGGTCGATGCTCAGACATGGGCGCCCATGCGCTGATGTGGGTGGGGGGGTTCAGGTGTGACAACCAAAAAGTAAGTGCAAAGTCTATGCAGACCTGACGTGGATGAGACTTCACTCATAGGTTTCCCTCATGCTTCTAGAATATTCTATTAGATTTCTGCTTCTCTGGAGAACGTGTCATCAGTTCTCATGCCATCTCTGGGCCCTGTCTAGGCTGCCGAGAGCGTCCTCAGTGTAAGTGTCACGACCGTATTAGGCTTTTAATTCCTAATGTTCCTTCATGCATATTGCACGCTTTCGTACAACATGTGACCTTGACGGTCAGTCTGTCCTCGATGTGAGGATGGAGGGCCGCAGTTCTGACTGTTGTTGGCTCTGGGGCCCAGCAGGCACAGCCTGAGCTGGGGATGGCCGGCATGCTGGGATGTCCCCTTTCCCGGGGCAGCTCGTGCAGGGACGGCTGTTTGCTTGGTAGGATGTGAGCTTGTCAGAAGCTGCGTGGCCCCCGGCGTCCCAGAGCGCCTTCAGTGGTGACTCTCGTAGAGAAGCCACACACGCTGGTTTTTTGTTTTGTTTTGTTTTGTTTTCAGGCCCATATTGAACCATATTTTTACTGAATACAATTATAAAAGAACACACTATCTGAAATGTTGGAGTTACAATTTTAGGCTTATTACTATCAAAAAGCAATTATGAGCTATTTTTATACCGAAATCAAACATGAAATTAAAGACTCAGAAATGAAAGAGAGCCATTTTTAACCCCATTCGCATGGCGTCTGTGAGCCAGTATGGAGCCCAGAACACGTGCAGAATTCTGCAACCCAGAGAGGGAGGCTGGGGTGTCATTTTGGGCAGCTGTGGGTCGTAACGTCACTTCTGTGCTCACTGATATATTAGCTACAGAAGATTGCCCTGAAATGTGGGAAGGGTTGAAAGAAAACAACTTTTTCCATGGGGTTTTCACAACTGAAGATGTGACCATTTGGTAACCCATCTCAGCAGCATGGGACGGGGTGGGAGTATGGATGCAGCTTCTGCAGCATGGGGCCCTGCAGGTGCTGATTGCCCCGGTGGGTGGTAGGGGGGAAGTGTCTCCTGCTCAGAAATATGTCTGACAAGTCTGAACACTTGTAGCTGGTCTGCCCCCAGGCGCTCACACAAGTGGGAGGTCAGTCACCACAGTGGGCAGTTGCCCCAGTGGGCAATTAGCAGAGGATTCTGGGCTTGCTCCTCAGCTGAGGCCAGTGACTCTCTCTGATTTGTTGGTGAACGGGGCTTAGAAAAGCTGGACAAACTGATGAATGAGTCAGCTCGAGCACCATGGCCGTCTGGTGCCAACGTCTGGATGGTGACAGTGCCAGAGGGTCCTGTGAGACCAATATGAACTTGGCCCTCAAGGATGGGACCACGGAAAACAAACCCACATCCATGGAACCCCAAGACTGTGCTCATCTGTCCAGGTGTGATGATCACGCTCTGGCTGTCGTGCGGGACTAATCAGACATCTTCCCTCCCAAGTGTGTCGGTGTAAGAAACACTGACAGGAACGCAACAGAGGGGATGCAGGCATGGGTCGAGGCGGTAGCCGCCTGACCACCCACCCCAAAGACACATGTGTGCTCACAGGAGCACGCGGTGCTGTGCATGAACTCAGCTGCACACACTCACTTCCACACCACTAGTGCGCTGCAAACACAACCCAGACGGCCTCCAAGTTCAGATGTGTTAGACGTGGCCGGTGCTGAGCTCTGGCGGCTCCTTGCTAGAGCCTGGCTGGGCCCCCTGCTCCTGGGTTCTTTTTTTTTTTTTTTTTTTTTACAGAGAGAGGGATAGACAGACTGGAACAGAGAGATGAGAAGCATCAATCATTAGTTTTTCATTGCACATTGCAACACCTTAGTTGTTCATTGATTGCTTTCTCATATGTTGACCGTGAGCCTTCAGCAGACAGAGTAACCCTTTGCTCGAGCCAGCGACCTTGGGTCCAAGCTGGTGAGGTTTTGCTCAAATCAGATGAGCCTGTGCTCAAGCTGGCGACCTCGGGGTCTCAAACCTGGGTCCTCAGCATCCCAGTCTGATGCTCTATCCACTGCGCCACCACCTGGTCAGACACTCCTGGGTTCTTAAAAGCACTTAAAGCATGGCTCAAAGTAGGCAAATTAGCAAACGGGTGCTGGGAATAATCACATGTGTTCCCACAAAGATGTCTTGTGCTCACAGACAAATCCATTACCTGCTTCAGTGAAGCATCCGGCCTTCACCCCTGGGTAATGGGGGCCCCGGCCCCTTTCCAGGCCAGTGGAGCCGCTGCAAGTCACATGCATAATGCATGAGGGGAATGTGCTTGTCAGACATTCCCCACAGACCACCTGCTCTCAATCCACGCATAAGGGTCACCCCAACAAGGGTGCAGGAAAGACGTCAGGGTTCGTCCTTATTTTTATAGCGGCTTTATGGGGATACAATTCACCCAGCACCCAAGACAGTCTCCAGTGTGGTGGGTTTATCCTGTTCACAGGTGTGTGCAATTCTCACTACAATCACGTGTGGAGCCCTCTCACCCCCCAATAAAGAGACTCCGGACCCTTGACTGTCACCTGCCATCACCCCAACCCCAGACTCCCAGCCCCTGGTGACACTCCTTCACTCTGTGCCCATGGACTGGCCTGTCCTGTGCGATTTGCAGTGAGGAGCCCTGAGACCCGTGGTCTCTTCTAACAGGTTGTTTTGCTTGGTCGTGTGTTTTCCAAGCTCACCCACTCCCAACGTGATGGTGAACCAGAGGCTCTGAGTCTTGCCGCTCCATGCCATGTCTATCAGGGTCGCCCAGCTGGGTGCAGGTGGCAGGATATCCTTCTCTTTAAAGGCAGAAAAGGGGGCAAAATGGGGAAGCACGTTTCAACAAACTACCCCAGAGTTAAAACCCAGTCACTGCCACCCAGACTGAGAGGAGGGTCCCAGAAAACCTCACCTGTGCTGGGTCCCTGTCTTCCTCTGAGGTGAGCACGACCCCGACATCCACAGGCTGTTCAGCGTTGTGCACGCGAACTTGATGCAGGGGGCGTGCATAACGTGTGCGCAGTTTTGTGTGGCAGCTTCGCTCCACGTCAGGATGACCAGATTCACCTTTGACTGTAGCTTATTCACAGCCTCATGACCAAGAGCCGCTCACGCCCTGGTTGTGGGGACATACCCCGCAGGTCTACGTTCTAAGAGAACCTGGAAAGCCTGAGGCTGAACATGCCCCTAGAGAGGGTAGTGTGAGGAGGAGGGCGTGGCGGGCTCAGTGCCTTGGGGGCTCTGTGTGCACTCACGGGGCATGTCGGAGACCAGGAACTGGAAGCTGCGGATACGTCATTGTTTTTTTGTTTTTCTAAATTTTTGATACATTTCCAGTGACTCATGGCGCCTGGGAAGGAGACACCCTAAAGGCTCCCCTCACTTGTGGAATGTTCTGGGTTACATCATGCTTTAGCTCTTCATAGAACTGTAACCTTGAAGGGATTCCGCTGTGCACGCGGGACAGACACTATTGAACTAGCTGCTGTTGGAGAGCCACGGAGGGTCGTTCCCGCAACGAGAGGGGCATGAAGCACTAATCAAAGCAGTTTACACACACACAAGCCTTGCCTTTATCCAGCAATTTACTCCGCACCCATGGCTCCTGTGCAAGGAAAATCTATTCAAATGAATATCTGATGAGGGTTCGGTGTGTCTGGCGCACAGAGCACCCGGCAGTGTTTCTGAAACTCCCTGTGAGACCCCACAAGGACACCGTTGAGCTTTAGGAATGCATTATTAATCTCCTAATTAATATAAAACTCTCTGTTGTGTTTTGGGTGACTTCAGTGAGAACCAGTAAATCTCACAAACCACGGCGGGAGGAATTGCGGTGAAAAGTGCTGGGTACTGTGTTTCCGCTCTAGAAGTACACGCTGCCTCCATGATTTCACACGCTGCCGCTGACCCGCTTGCCTCTGTTACTAAAGGTGCCACACTCAGAGCAGCAAACACCATGTCCCTCCCGGGGACAACCGCCATCAGGGAGCTGACGCATGGGCACCTTAGAGATTGCTCACCATGACACACTCACTGCTGTAGAAGAAGCCAGGACTCAGGCTTCTGACGGTTCAGGGGTTCTTCCTTCCAGAGTTAGGAGGAGACCTTCCTGCTTGTCACGTGACACTAAATAAAAGTAGAACCAAGCATTCTCAGTTTTCTGCCTAGCAGTAGCTTTCTGGGCCCTGGGTGTGAACTGCTGGGCGGGGGGCTCAGGCGCAGCCTTCCTGAGAGGTCCCAGCTCTTCACTCAGCCAGGGCGTGTTCTGATCACGCACGCAGTGGGTGGTGGGTGGGCCCTCTCGCCTACGTGGCTCTCAGCGGGCCGTCAAATGTGACACCGGAGGACATTGACCGGAACTCTGTCCTCTTTGGTGGCTCTTGATTTTCTGAGCCTTATGTAGGTTCTTTCAAAAAACAGACCTACCATCCCAAAACTGGTCCCCCGCAGGCAGGCCTGGGAGGTTGCCACACCGGCTTCCGTTTACAGTCAGGGCGCCCTCTGCTGGGGGGTAGGTCTCCCCTTGTTCCAGGGAGAGAACTCAGAGCAGGGTTTGCTTGGAGGAAGGATGGGGTTTCATGAAGGGCGAAGGGAAGTGTTTCATTGGAAGGGGTCACCTCCCGTGTCCCCGAGGCTGGGAGTGGGACTTTCTACAAGTGGGTTTAGACTGACGGCGACTGTGTGCCAAGGGCACCCTGCTGTACCCTGGTCCTTTCCTGAGTGACTGTCTCCCTCCCACAGCAGACCAGAGCGAGCACCCTGCAGCCACTGTGCTTAGGGAAGGCCATTTGGTGAGTGCTCTGCCAGCGACAGGGGCTCTGTCCCCGTCCTCTCATGACATTTCGTTGGGAGGCTCAGGGAAGTCATGTGCCTCAATCTCTCACAGCTCGAAGGTGGACATTGGCCTGGAGCCCCGTCCTCTGGTTTATAACCCATGGTCACAGCCCACAGGGCCATGAGGACCCCTTCAGACAGGATATTCATGATGGTGCCCGTTTGCTATGGTGACAGGGATGTCATCTCACAAGCAGCACAAGTCCCCGGGCATCTGTGTATCCATGGAGGTCAGAGGAGCTGATCTTGGCTGTGGACAGTGGCTTTGGCACCAGTTTTCACTATGAGCTTCTCATTCTCTGAGACCAGCGGCCGCTCTGAGCAGGGCAGGCATTCGAGGGCACCGCTGCCCATCCCATCTGCTGACCCGGCCATGTCCTGTGAGGTCATGGCCAGGATGTGGATGTGACACTATGTGGGAGGGGGGACTGAGACCCACAGCCCCACCTGCCATGGTGACATTCCCTCCTGTTGGCCTGAGTCCGGCCAGGTGAGTGCTGCCCTGCGGGAAGGGCTCAAGAGAGGCCTCTCGTCGAATCTCATTACGTCACCAGCCTCCTCCTCGCCGCCGTCTTACCCTGCTTCACATTGGTGCACAGTGTTGTCACCAGCTGACCCGCTGAGTGTCCGTCCACAGCAGTGAGAGCCTTGTTTCGTCCAGCCCTGGAACGGCACCTGGTGTATGCTTGCAAGGAGCCCGAGGGAATGGGCAGGAGGCACAGACACGTGGCGAGAGTGAGCACCACACACCCAGACACCACGGGCTCGTCAGGAGGAGCGAGTGAGGCGACGTGTGAGGAGCCCTGGGGATGTGTGTGAGGAAACTGCCGCTGTCACGGCACACCTGGATGGACACGCTCAGCCCACGCCTGTCCTGAACGCTGGACCATCCAGGATGATTTATGAGCTAGAGGCCTCAACCGTGAGTCCCGACCTGGTGTGTCAGACACAATCTCTGCGGCAACCCCATCCCCCTCGGCAAGTATGAGTTATTATTTATATTAAAAAGTCGCAGATGAAACTTCTGTTGCCACTTCCTTGTTGGGGGCGGGGAGGGTCGAGACCTTACATCTACCCTCGGGAGGCCTGGGCTGAAAGGAGCATCGCCAAACCACCCAGACAAGTGGGTGGGGCACCACGGGATCTCCTGTGGGAGGCTCGTGGTGCCTGGGAAGGGCCCTGAAGCACTGGCACATAATAGATGCTACAAAGTTCTAAAAATATGAAGCCAAATAGGTGCAGGAAATAAAAGCACAGAAATTTCTGTAATGTTTCCAGCTGCTTTCAACTTCTTTTTTTTTTTGTATTTTTCTGAAGTGAGAAGTGGGAAGCAGCTGACAGACTCCCTCATGCGCCCGACCGGAATCCACCCGGCATGCCCACCAGGAGGTGATGCTCTGCCCATCTGGGGTGTCGCTCTGCTGCAACCAGAGCCATTCTAGCACCTGAGGCAGAGGCCACAGAGCCATCCTCAGTGCCTGGGCAAAACTTTGCTCCAATGGAGCCTCGGCTGTGGGAGGGGAAGAGAGAGACAGAGAGGAAGGAGAGGGTGAGAGGTGGAGAAGCAGGTGGGCGCTTCTCCTGTGTGCCCTGGCCGGGAATCAAACCCAGGACTTCCACACGCCAGGCCAGCGCTGCACTGCGGAGCCAACTGGTCAAGGCCTGCTTTCAACATTTTTAAGTTAAAAAATTTTACTCATGATCTTGGGCTTATATGAAGTCAATGAGAGAAAATACAAGCAGCTTTTTCTTCTACATACCGCGTGGGGCAGCTCTTGGCTGCACGTCCGAGCGTGGGGTGTTTCCCTCTCAGCTCAAAGCGTGGCATCCCGCACCTGCTCAGCATGCGGCCACACAAACACAGGGTCAAGGGAGAAACGACAAAGCCGTGGAGGACAGCAAATGCGCGCATGCTGGCAATGTAAAAATAACTATGTACAAAGCTACTGGGCACCAAATGATACCAAATGACAACATCTTTGCTAAAAATAAGTTATGTGATTTTTTTTGTTTGTTTCTAGACTCCATGTTTTAAAACATCCCAGGCCAAGGTTTGCCACTGTTGAAGCAATGACATTCCCTAAGAGACTGTCTTTATAGCTTGAGTGTGGGTGTATGGAGAGAGAGAGAGAGAGAGAGAGAGAGGGAGAGAGAGAGAGAGGGAGGGAGAGAGAGGGAGGGAGAGAGAGGGAGGGAGGGAGAGAGAGGGAGGGAGAGAGAGAGGGAGATAGGGGGGAGAGAGAGGAGGGAGAGAGAGAGGAAGAGAGGGGGGGAGAAAGGAGGAAGAGAGAGAGGGAGAGATAGGGAGGGAGAGAGAGAAGGAGAGGGGGAAAGAGAGGGAGAGAGGGAGGGAGAGAAGGAGAGAGAGAGGGAGGGAGAGAGGGAGAGAGGGGGAGAGAGAGGGAGAGAGAGAGGAAGAGAGAGGGAGGAAGAGAGGAAGAGAGGCAAGGAGAGAGAGAGGGAGAGAGAGAGAGGGAGGGAGAGAGGGAGAGAGAGGGAGGGAGGCAGAGGGGGGAGAGAGGGAGAGAGAGAGGGAGAGAGAGAGGGAGAGAGACAGGTCAGGAGGGGGAGAGAGATGGGATTTTTCGGACCTGGGAAGATGCTCCCAGCAGCAGAGTGTCCGCCCCCCCCAACCCTCCGCCTGCCCCCCAGTGACATCAGTCTCCATTTGGAAATTTGGAGCAGTTGATGGTTCTGCCTACTGGACACACATGTGACTGGGTTTGTTTCTGCAGCTTTGAGTGTCTGAGCCACTGTGGCAAATCACCAAGCGTGGGCCTGACAACACAGCAAAGGATACTTTTGTGTTCTTTTCCGTTTGGCACAGGAGAAAGCCTTCTTCTCTTTCCTGCTTAGATGTGCACAAAAGGCTCAGTATCTTGAGGGTGTTAACACCCAGGCAGGGCCACAGAGAATTTTTTTTAAAAAAGCGTTTAATCTGACAACTGATGCTGTAGTTAATTCCTAAATGAATAACAGAGTAGGGCCACATTTTCCAGGAAACCGCAGCCGGGTTGCCTCATGACATAATCCAAGATTATGTACCGTTTTATTTTATCTCAAAACGCATTTGCAAGGAAGCCAAACTTCTCTCCCCCTTGGCACTGGTCCCTTCTCCAGCCTGTCCGGACCGGCTGTCGGACGCATTATTAGGTGGAAAGGAAGAGAAAAAAAAAAACATTTCAAAAGAGAGAAGTGTCTTTAATTTTTAAAGTGTTTTTAAGTGATTTGGAGTATGAAGATGTCAGACGGCGGCCTGACCCCCGTGTCCGGGTGACCAACAAAGGTCATCTGCTGCAGTGGTGCTGTTATTTTTAAAGTGCGATGGGAAATCCATTCGCGTGATATTTTTTTTTCCCCTAAAAATGCCGATGAGAGTGCCAATTAGTAGCCACAAAATTGTGGTTTGTATGATGTGGACCACCACCAGCCTCCCCCTCCCCCTGCCCTGAAGGACGTTTTGGTGACCATGGCTTCTGGGTTTTTGGTCATTCTGAAAACTGGACTTCCAGCAAGTTTGAGGTGTGACAGCTCCATTGAAAACAGCCTCACCCAGCATCTCGTGGTGGCGTCGCCCAGCGAAACCTGTGGCGGGCAGAGTGAGTGGGTCTGAGTTGGGTCCCTTTCTCCCCTCAGGAAGTCTCAGCGGGTCTCATCCATGACTGGGCCCGTGTCCGGCGACAGGCGTAACAGTCAATTTAAAAATTGCCTGAGCCCAGACTGGTGCCTCCTTGATGCCTGTCTGCTCCTTCAAGGACTTGTTTCTTGTCTTCTCTTGTTCTGTAGAACATCTGGTCTCTGCTTCTGTCTGTCCGCCTCTCTCTCCTTCCGCCATCGCACCCGTCACTGTTGTAAGAAAGGACAGAGGGGAACTCAACTTTGCTACATCTTCATAGCTCTGGATACATGAGGGCTGTGACAACAGATCGAGTACATCCCAACGAGGCCTGAACAGAGAAAGCCTGGGAACCGTTTCTGTATTCATGGATGGGGGAGTGGTGGCGTCTGCCTTGGGGGACGAGGGACAGCCAGGCTGGCTTTGGCGCTGTGGACACCATATGTGGTCCTGCTGCTGCCAGGACCCTTCTGAGATCATGAACAAGGTGCTCACCTCTTTGCCCCACAATTCCTTCACCCATAATTGGGGATCATAGGACCTAACTTACTGGGTCCCTGTGGAGAGCAGTTAGGTCACAAGAGGTGCCCAGCACTGCGGCGACACTAGAAGCAACTTGGGCTTAAACGATAACTTCCTTGGTGACAGACTCTGTCTAGCCCTCAGAGGCCCCTGTGGAGTCTTCAAGGACGTGGAAAACCATACTCATGAGGAAAGGTTCATGAGAAAAAGGTCGACTAAAAATGGAAAGAAGCATGTGCTTTTCACCAAGAATTACCCTGTGTTGCCTCTGGATGTTGGGGTTTTGGGTAATCTTAAAAAGAATACTAATTCACCTTCTCTCAGAGGTTTTGAAATTATTGTGTTATTTTTACCATAAGCACAGAGATCCTTCTCCAAACCTCAAAAGTGAAAATGGGAAAGGAAACTTTTTATAAACCCCATTGATTTAGGGACCTTGGGGACAACATTGTGGACGGAGACGCTGCAGACACGTGATGAATTATAAATGTGTGGCCACTTTGTCCTGGACACTGTGCTGTTAAAAAAGTAATTAGAGAATTTAACTTAGTGAAAATTAAAGTGAGGCACAGGGCAAGAGAGGGCTGGCTGTCCTTTTACGGGGGGTGGGTGTGTTGAAGAATGATGACAATCACAGGGACACCGTGGAGCTTGGGAGGCGTGTTGGATGGTAGGTGGGTTTGGGGACTGGGGGCTGGTCAAAAGCAGTGGGGGAGGGGTCTGTGAGGAATTTCATTCTGGTGGTTGAGTGCAGTCTGGGAAGTTACACATTAACTAGTCCTGTGGCCACGTGAGAATGTAATTGTTTTTTTTTATTCAGTATCTGTTTAGCCAGAGGACTTTTCTCCATATCAATAAACATTACGTTCATTTTCCATTGTTCTGGCGAGTTCCAAGATACTGTGGGTCAAATTCAAGTCTTGCTAATCCCATTGGAAAAATCCCAAAATAAGCAAAACCCAAACATGTATGTCCTCTGACATCTAATCGGGAAGTGATGTCAGCCGCCAAAGTTTGGGCTCCAAACTGGTGTGTTCTTTGTGCTCCTGTGTGTTCACAGGCGCGAGCCCCCGGGACAGCCGGAGCCCAGCTCCGTGCAGCTTGACGGCAGTCACGGATCTCTTTCTGCTGTGCATCCAGCTGTCTGCTGACCTGTGTAAACACGGGCGTTTCAGGAGGAAGGTGGAGCACCCATGGGCGTGAGCTCGCTGGGTGGAGGTGCTGGCGGTCAGCATGGCCAGGCTTCTGTGTGTGGTCAGTGCTCGACCCAGAGCCCACGGTTCCTGTCCCCATTGCAGAGGACATGCTGCATGTCCACGGTCCCCAGACGGGGGCTGGTGGCCCCGCTGCTCTGCAGAGACCATGGCAGGACTCTGTCGTGATAGATGTTTTTTTCCCCCCAACTTCCTGGCCCTTTGAAGTTGCAGACAGTTTTGCGATAATTGATAATCTAATCTCAGCCCAGCCTGCGTGGTTTTTGGCTTTTCTCTCTTTCCTGTCCAGGCTGCTGTGTGAGGAGGGAGAGGTTAGAGCCTGCAGATGGATCACTGGGTGCAGAGGTGAGGGAGGAGTGGCCTGTTCACACAGGTTTGCTGAAAGGAGAAACCTTGGCAGGACCCGGTGACAACCGGTGGTGGCACAGTCTCCTGTGGGGGGAGGCGGGAGAGGGGGCTTTTCATTCTGACTACCTCGAGGCAGACAAGGCAGTTACCACTGCTGGGCCATAAAGAAGTTGTAAATTACAGGTTTATGCCCTTGTAGCCCAAAGTAGGACGGGGCGGGACCAAAGGTTACCAAGTGGTCCTTCAAAAAGTTAGAGGTGACTTTTTTCCTCCTTTTTAGTGGGATAACTTAATTAATAGTCAGGTTTTGGCCTGATGAAGAAAAGAGCTCTCAGAGAGACATCTCATTAGAATAATTAAATTTGCCTATACCCTCCAATTTACTTCTCTGTTTTTATTTTCCTTAATTATCTTTTGAAATCTTTCAGATGTGGGACCATGGGAGGGAGCATTAGCAACTAAGTGTCTCCCCCCCCCCCAATCGCGGATGCCATTGTGCACTCACAGGGACTGAATGTGAGCTGTCACTCATTAACCAAGTTCCCTGAGGTCCAGGAGCCCTACAGGGTGCTCAAGGTTGCTTGGCCACCGGGCAGAGTCCCTGCCCTGTCTCTTCATTGCACCCGTTCCGGGAGAGGCCCGGCAAACTGTCCTGTCCCACAGGGGTGCAGACATCGCCAGGCTGGGTCCGAGGGCTGAGACCAACCAGCTAGATGAGGGATCTCCACCAGTAGGAGCTCCTCACCTCACCTGCTAGGACCATGCACATACGTACACGCAGACAGACAAGGACACACCGACAGGCATGTATGCACAGACGCATACGCACATGCGTGCACACCAGCACACACACACCCATGAATACATATACAAGGCACACATAAATGCTTAAAGACACCTGCACACACACGTATACATGCAAGCATTTAGCTCCTATAGATAAGTATATGCACATGTTTAATGCTTAACCACTCAGGTACACAATGCATACACATGCATGTATACACACATACATAAATGTATACACAGAGCCATGCATCACACATGTACACACACACAGACATGCACATACAGTCAGCCCTCTGTCCCTGTGGGTTTTGCATCTGTGAGTTCAACTTATCATGGATCGCGGACTGCTGTTGTGTGGATGTGGAGTGCATGGTTTGGTCCATGCCTTTTACAGAAGAAACCCGGACAGCCGCAGATTGTGTCATCCACAGGGGTTCTGATACCATTTCCATGGGTGCCAAGGGACAACTGCACCCACACATACATGTGTGCACACACAGATGCACATGTACAAGTGTTCATATGCTCAGGCATGTGCATACCCATAACCATGTACACACAATGCACACACACACATACAGACACACACGCATGCACACGTGCAGCCTTCCCATTAGGGGCATAACAAGCTCTTGGTGATGTTGTTCCTCCTGGTCCTTTGCGGATGAGTCACCTTTCATCATGGCAGACAAACTTTGTGGGCCATTCAGGCGAATGCTCTGAGAGGTCACCGGGTTCTAGGGGACCCTGGCGAGGTGAGCACAGCCATCCCCACATCATAGACGAGGACGCGTGCAGGGACATTAAGAGACCCTCGGGCCTGGGGCTGGGCTGGAACCGGGGTTCTTTCCTCATAGACTCTTACTAGTCCTCAACTGTCACGTGAGGGTGTGAGGGGGAGAAGACAAAGACCTTTCCTTGCTTTTTACTTTTTGATTTTCAAAAACTAATGTGCCCCGATGAGAAGCGTGAAGTGAACCGGTAGCAGCAGTTTCTGACCTTCTGTGGCGGCCTAGTGACGGGCAGGGTGTGCAAGGGACAGGAGTGACAAGTAGGGTCACCAAGGGGACAGCGATGAAAACGATAGAGAAGTGTCGCCCAGCACAGAGGGACGCAGCGCTGGCTGGCTCAGAACACTGGGCGCGCAAGGCAGGCGCGCGGGTGACTCCCAGCTATTTTGGGCGGTGGGGACGCGGCCACATTTGGGGCTGCGTCTTTGAAGAGGCAGCTAATCTGCAGGCCGAGGGACGCTAAGCCTCTTGGCTTTTCTTTGCCGCTTCTCAAGCTGACGCTGCTTCTGGGAGGCCCTGGTGACATCGCGTCCGCGGAGGCATGGAAGGACAGTGACACTAGTATGCACTGTGGACAGAAATAAAGGAGCGCAGGAATGCGCCGGCCTTGCTCAGCCCTGCGGATGACGCGCTGTACCCGGAGTGGAAGGGTCAGCAGGGCGTGTGCGTTCCCCTGCGCGGAGGATGCTGTCAGCGTGCGGCGAACACAGCAGTTGCTGCATCCCCCCTGGTCCTGTTGCCCTGGTCACCCAACCTGAGCTGCATTTGGTGGACAAATATGTGTGTGTAACTACCGCTCCAGGGATGTGCAGATCACGCGGCAGCCTGGGTCCAGGGTCCCTTCATCCAGGTCTGGTGGGGACTGTTGGGGCTGTTTGTGTCCCCTGAGCTGCCACTGTCCCCTGTTCGCATTCTCACCTGGAAAGGCCCCATGGTCCCCGTCCTGCCCACGGTCCTCCAACCTTAAGGACACGCTCCCTGTGAAAACTGGGGACCTTACTGGCTGGACATTGCTGTGTCCATTTCTGAAACCACGGGCTGCCTCTTCATGACTCTGGGTCATTTTACCCCAGTGTGGGGCCAGGCACGGGGAAGTGGCTGTCAGTGTCCTCAGTAGCTGTGGGTAGAATGCCGTCACTGCTGCATAAGCTGTGTGAGAGAGAGTGTGCGGGGGTGATGGGGGGCAAGGGGGTTCAGAGGAGGCAGGTGGGTGTTGGTGGCCCCGAGGGCCTCCTTGGGGACAATAAAGAGAAGGCTTTCAGAAGTTTGCAAAGTGAGCAAACAACCCCAGGGCTGGGCAACACACGGTCCCTCTGCACTGGAAGCCAGAATAGTTAGGACCTGACCAAACTTGGGTTTCAGGGGCCCCCCACAGCCAGGGTTTTCACAGATGCTGTCCTGAAGGCACCGTCGGGATCAGCACTCCCTCCCTGACCCACAGGTTGTTGCTGGACGAGCCCATCTGCCAGCGAGAGGTGCTTAGGAAAGGTTGCTGAGGCTGATTCCCTACTTCTCGGTGCAAATGGCTTGCTTTCTGAAAAGAGACATTTTCAGGCCATTGATGCCTAATGCTGATGAGCTTCTGCCTTGGGTTTGGAAAGTGGGTGGAGGGACGGGCTCAGGGTGGTGAGGGAGCTTGGTGCTGGGTAGGGGCATGCAGGTGTGGCGGCCTGCCGGTCCATGGATGAGTGGTCTTGTGTGGGAAACTGTGTAAATGTGGACTGTTGTGAAATCTCCCCCAGCTGATATAGAAAGAGCATCTCTGATCGAGCACCTGAGCTCTCAGAGGGTTGGAAGAATGGCTTTCGACACTTGTAATAAAAATAAAATAAAGGAAGCCTTTGCTAATGGATGTTATGAATGTAATTTCTAATCCCTATAACACCCTTTCCAGGGTGGGATTGTGCCCATTGTAGAGCAGAAGAGACCGAGGCTTGCAGGCACATAAGAGCCTTGTTCCAGAGGTTATGGCCGCTGAGGCTCAGGGCTGGATTCCTGGTGCTGAGCACCTGCTACATCAGCATCCTCTGTGGCCATCTCCGTGCGTCCTCCGTTCTGACGGCTCTTTAGGGGAAGGCGAGGAACCTGACGGCAATGTCTGTGGTCTTCGTGGTGGGCAGGGGCTCCCTGTGGGACGCTGACAACGGTCAGGGGGAGCCTTCTGATGTCATCCGATGCCGGTGCTCACACTCATCAATCAGAGACGACCATCAGCAAAAACAAAGCTGCCCTGAGCACCTGATCCCTGACCCATGTGCCTGGGACAGAGAAGGCAGCTTCCAGAGTCCTTTCCTAGGGCCCTGCAGAGACTTGAGGACACTGCAGGGGGCGGGGAGCAGTCAGAGTGAGGGTGTCGAGTTACTGTCATGAAGGACATCCTGCTGGTCCCTGTAGTATAAGGGCTTTTGAGCCTGGGAGCTGGGCCTTGCATGTGTATCCTTATCAGCATGTCCTTGACCAGCCAGGCTGCTGGGACACAGCTGGTTCTGAGCCCAGTGGAAGGTTCCGGAGGGAAGAATGGCTCTTGTGCACATTTTCGGGGCCCCTTTGTGTTTCTTCTCAACTGTCTGTGCTCCAGGCCTGCCTGTCAGTGATGTGACCCTGGGTAGGTCCCTGAATGCCTGATGCTGGGTTTCTCATCTGGGAGGGGACGTTAACAGGGCCTGCCACCTGCACTGTCCTGACTTTCACAAGAGATGACATGTGTGCTCACAGCAACCCTGTCACTCGGGTGTTTCTCTGTCATTCCGCACGTGATAAGCACTTGACTATTTCTCCTTTTCACCTGTCTGAATGGGGAGCCTGGCCATCCCCCGCGGCCTCACGCTCACACGCCCCACATGCCTTGTGCCCCTGTGTCTCCTGCTGTGTGACCCGCTGATGACCGTCTCCACCCGGGACGTGAGCTGCCCCGCCTGGCCCATGCAGGCCTCCTTACCCACCATTCCCCAAGCTCTGACATTCACACACAGACGTTGGAACCTCATTCTCCAGAAAGTTACCGATGGCAGAAAGTTACCGACTTGGCTGCTGTTGGCTGAAACAGATGTGCAACCTCCCGCACCCCTCCCCCCCTCTCAGAGAGCGGGGGCCTCACTGTCAGCAGAAACAGAGATGGAGTTGGTGGCTGAGACTGTCACTCGACCTTGAGATCCAGGTTGAGAAGAGCTCCCAGGTGGGCTCCAGGGCAGCTTGGGGCCTGGGGTCGGCTCTCAGGATCTCCTACAGAAGCAGATGGGTCTCCTGTCTGTGCTGCCTCATTCCTGTGGTGCTGTGCCCAGTCGGGTGCCCAGTGAACACTGCACATGCCAGGCTTCCTGTACATCTGTGAGGACTTCTTACACACACACTCACACACACACCCACGTTCACAGAGAGCCGTGGCCCCGGAGGGGACAGATGGGCTCCCAGAAAACCAAGCATGGTGCCTGGTGGCTATTCCAATTTCCTTCCTGGGCAGGTCAGTGTGTGGGTGGCCTCCTCTTGTTGGCTCTGACAGGAACATCACAGGGCTAGTGGCCTTTATTCTCATAATGATTTTATTCACTCACTGGCTCGACTTGGTGAGACACTCTGACATCCAGTAGCTGAGTGCGTCTCGCCCACATGAGAGCAGGTGCCACCCGGCAGGACATTTGCAAGACTCCTGGAGGACTTTCTCTAAACGTCAGGGGAACCGCTTGGGTGAGGTCGTGAGTGAAAAGATGTATTTTAAGAAGTCGTGGCCTCCTCAGACATAAGTTCCCGTTTTCAGAAAATGTTACGTGCAGTCTGGGAGACCGCCTTTCTTTTCTTCTGTTGTTGTGGAAAAATCACTTTCTTCTTGGCCTGCAAACAAGAATTGTAAAACATCAACTTCTCTCCATTGATTTTTGAGGAGAAAAGAATTAGCCCAAGCAGGTACCTTGTTAGGAACAGATTACGGCTGAAAGGAATGCACAAAGCATTGGGGCACAAAGCCCGCGGTCACCGAGATGCTTCAAGTTGGCCTCTGGGACAAGTGCCTCTTAGGTCGTTTCAAACTGAAGCGCATTCTTGGGGCCCCCGGTGGATTAAGAAATAAAACAACACCCATTGTCCCGGCCCATTGTGACCACACTCGTGTTAACTCGGGTTAATTGAGACTGTGCTCCTCTATGCTCAGAAACTTTGTGCAGGGAAGGCTGAGTGCGCGGCGGCTTTGCACTGCACAGGCAGGCGTGAGCCCTGCAGGTGGTGGCTATGCTCTGCCTGGTAACAAGACAGAGAGAGAGAGAAAGAGAGAGACAGAGGGAGGGAGAGGGAGAGAGAGAGAGAGAGAGGGAGAGAGAGAGGGAGAGAGAGAGGAAGAGAGAGTGGAAGGGAGAGAAGGGAAGAGAGACAGGGAGAGGGAGAGGGAGGGAGAGGGAGAGAGGGATGGAGAGAGGGAAAGAGGGAGAGAGAGGGAGAGAGAGGGAGAGAGAGTGGAAGGGAGAGAGAGAGGAAGAGGGAGAGACAGGGAGAGAGTGAGGGAGAGAGAGAGGGAGAGAGAGAGGGAGACAGAGAGAGGGAGACAGAGAGAGGGAGACAGAGAAAAGGAAAGAGGGAGAGAGGGAAGAAGAGAGGGAGATAGAGGAAGAGAGGAGAGAGGAAGGGAGAGAGAGAGAGAGAGAGAGAGAGAGAGGAAAGTCAGTCTCAGAGGTCCTGAGGTTCAACAGGTATAGAAGTCAGCGTGTGTTTCTCTAAATGTGAGCTATGCAGCTACCACACGACCCAGCACTTCATAGCCCAAGAGCAATGAACACGTATGTCCACACAGAGCTGTGTGAGAATGTTCTCAGCATCATTATGCAAAACAGCCAGAGAGTAAGAACAACCCAGAATGAGGTGCCTGTCAGCTAAGGCGTGAATAAATGAAATCTATGCCATCCAAACCGGGGGACACTGTCTGGCCGTAAAAAAGGAGAGACGTCCTTCCCAGCCCAGAGCTGGGACTCAGCCACGGGCCACTCAGGGCCTGAATAGTGACTGCAGGGCCACACGTGTGTGCAAGAAGCATCTTCCTGCTTACTCTGGACTGTCTTGAGTCTTGTCTGGTCTCTCCGCTCAGCACTTGATGGTTCTAACGCGTGCAGGCAGAGCAGGCGGAAGGTGACCCTGTTCTGGGGGCCCTGGGCCATCTTGTCTCTGATTCTCTCTTTCTGGGCCTGCCCGTCTCCTCATCCGTAATTAACAGTCAAGTAACAGCAGCGACTGCAAGGAGGACAAGGGTGGTCTTTTCGATGGCTGGTCAGAGTAGGAGCTCTGAGGAGGGTCCGTGCTGCCTGGTGGGATGGACCATGCCCGGCTTCCCCTGCACAAGCTCGGTGGAGCTGGTGCATGTCGGCCAAATTGAGTGACATGTAGTTGGTCTGTGAGGGTCAGCAGGACCAGGACCCCTTTCTGTCCACTTTAACCTGACTGCATCTCCACCTCCGGGAAGCCACAGCCTTCCTGGAAAGCAGGTGCAAAGTGACTAGAATGAACTGTCACAAGAACGATGGGATGTCAAGGCCACGGGAGTGGAGGGAAGGTCATGTGCTTGGTGGAATCCGTTCACAATCACGGCAGGTGAGCCTGCAGGTCACAGGTCCGGGAAATACAAGCCCGTGGAACAGATCTGGCCCCTGGCGCCTGTGGGCACCGGGCCCTGCTTTCCCCGGGCACTCTTTGACACCGGGGCCCTGCGCTTAGTCACACCTGGAGCCCGCGTTGTCACTGTCCTTCAGAACGATTCGGGCTGGCCCAGCACTCGTGGGAAAGCGATGGCCGAGGCTGGTGCTTCGCTGTAGTAATAAAATGTCTAGACAGCCATTAGCACTCATTTCTCTTAGGAGTGTGACTGTCATCAGGGGTCTCCTCAGGGATCTCTGCCTCACAAGGAACCAGCAGCCCTGGTCTGTCTCATCACAAATCAGTTTCCCAGCCCAACTGGGGCTCATGCAGAACGCCGTCGGGACGAGAGCCCTCCAGTCCCAGTGAGCAGCCCACCCCTGCCCCCAGTCCCAGTGACCCGGGTCCCTCAGAAGGATGGCCCTGTGTCCCCACCTTGCACACCTGCTGGCCAGGCAATCACCTGCTTCACAGATGCGGGAACTCACAGATGACACGTCTCCCCCCAGGGCTGTGCACCCTTTCTCATGTGCGTGTGATCACAGCAAGTGTAACAGTGATTCAGGTATCACATCGTCTGAGAAAGTGCAATTTTTAAAACTTAGTTATTAAATTCTTTACCATGGGGTGTTGTAGGCACACTGCTCATTTTCTTGTAATCTGATCAAGTGATTGAGCGTTCACATACCTGGCTGAGCTCTTATTTAAGACGAGTTTTATTTAAGATGAGTCCCAGGTGCGGCTTGCACCTGTCCCCGTCTTTATGGTGACAGTGGACATGGTCACTTCCTCTGGTTCTCATGGCCATTGTGGCTTCTGAGGGTGGCCTCATGCTAATGGCTAATTCTGGGCCATTTCTTCACACCACCATGCTGTCCTTCAACCTCTGCCTATGCGGCAGGACTCTGTGGAGTCTCTTTGGAAGGCAGAGCAGCCGTCACTCATCAGAAGCCCTGCGCAAAGGAACTCGAGAGAAAGAACATTCCAGAAAAGTGGCACGAGGTTGGGAAAGGGGCTCAAGGCCAAGGCTGTGTGGTGCTCAGTTTCCGCACTCGTGATTCCAGGTGTGGCCATCACAGGTCTCAGGCAGGTGAGAGGCAGAGATGTGTGGACATGGAAGGAGGTGGATGTGGTAAAGGCGGAGTGGACAGTTGGCTGGCCACTGGCCGCACCCTCACCTGGCCTTAGGGTGTCACACTAGTTCTATCAGGCCCTTTCTGGGTTCCCCTCCCTGTGTGGCTGTCTCACCCTACTGAAAAATTTACACAAGTCTCCGTGATTCCCGCCCCTGGCTCCCTGCACTGGCCCCTGCCCACCCTCCACCATATATCTGTCACCCATCCGGGGCACCCGTGCCATCTGCCGTCTGTGAGACGTTCTGCAGATTGTAAATAAATGCCGCAGCACCAAGGGGCAGACGAGATGGAGCCTGTCGGAGTTGGAAGTTGGAGACAACGTGGTAATTACAGCGGAGTGGTGCGAGGTGAATGCCTTCCACCCATAGATTTAATTGTCATCGGTTTCCGGGGATGGGGTGCAGGGCTGGGGATGGTCGGGGGGAGGCGCTTGGGGTGCGGGTGCCCACGATGAGCTCACCCCATGTCTCCAGCAGGGTGAAAGCAGCTCCCGTTTCTGCAGGGAGGGTCGTTTCAAAATTGCAAACCCGGAAAGTCCTTGTCCACCAACAGAGGATCCAAAAGGGACATCAGAGCTGAGCGGGAGCCGACTGTTTCCTCAAGGAGTTTCCGTAAACGTCCAAATGAGGGCCACCCCTTCCCAAAGGTGCGGTCTGCAAGCCATCCACCCTCACGTTCCTTCCCTCCCCCCCCCCCCCCAGGTGCGCCAGCACCCGGGTGAGGGGCTGCTGCTTCCCTCTCTCACACGGATCACACTTCCAGTACTGACTGCGCTTTCACAAGTAATGCTAAGCTCGTGTGGGGCCGTCCTGGGCTCATTTGTGGTCAAGTGGACACAGCCCAGCTAATTGCTCTCACAGGCAGGAATGTGCCCAGACTCCGGTGGTGACAGCCACAGCGACGCTAATGACCACGGGAACCAGGATTATAGGTAAGGAACAGTCACAATCAGAAAGCTAATAATTATCTTACAGCCACAATTGGACATTTGCATTTTATATTTCTTGCATATTTTTATTTTTACTGATGACGGGCATCAATATGGACACAGACCAGGCTCCATTGTGAGCTAAGGAGGGTCCGGAGGGGGGCCCTGTCTGGGAAGCCCAGCTGCCCGGCCGCTTCAGGGATCGCTGGGTGGAGGTGTCACTTTCCCCTGGAAGGCAGGGATCTTTCATGCATGCAGAGGCCGCAGGACCCATTGCACAGATTGGGCCTGGGCCGTGGGGCCCTGGTAGCTCAGGTCAGCCCTGAGGGCTCCGTGGCCATTCGCCCGCTTGTCGCTGTGCACGGAGGACACAGCCACTGTCCTGGCGGAAGGCAGATTGGTCAGTCCCACCCATCCAGTAGCCCGACAGGACTGTGCTGGACCGGCTCCTGTGACTCCAGATGGAAGTGACCTCCACCGGGGCTGTTTCCTGAGAGAACTGAAAATACCTCCTGGTTCATGCACCCTGAACCATGGGGGCTTGACCACTGATCTGCATACATGACCTCCAGGAATGTCCACGCAGCCCCACGCTGGGTCACCCATCCACGGAAACGGGCTGTTACAGTGAGGCAGGCCCATGTGCTCCTCCCTGCGTGGAGACCTGGCGTGCCAGCCCCTTTCTCACCGTGGGCTCCCTGGGCAGCACCCTCTGCTCCACTCACAGGAGTCCTGGGCACTAATACTCTGCTAGTCAGTGGTGGGCACCGCCTAGCTGCTCAATAAATGGCTTTGAAGCCAGACATCTGGCTTTGTCACAAGACCCATGACCCCAGACTAATTGCTGTGACCCCATGCCTCAGTTTCCTCATGTGTGACGTGGGTCCGCACGCCCCAGGGTCATTATGCGGACTGAGGACAGCAGTGCCCTCGGTGGTCACTGCCCAGAAAGCGTGTCTGTTGTGGGAATGACCCTATAAGGGCAGAGGTGCGGAGGACACGCAGCCAGGGGCTGCGACTTCCCCACCAGCATACACATGCTGCCCCAGTGCACGGAACTGTGGAGAAAAACCTCTGACGAAAACGCGGGGGTTGCGCCCTGGATACAAATCACTCCGTGAGGCTGGAGCCCGGGGCTGGCAGTCCTGACGCTCCCACGACCGAGTGCGGACACAACCGGGAGCAATTTGCCAGGGATCTTGCTCCATGTTGGAGAAAAACTGGTCTAGTGTTTTCTTCTTCACTCAGCAGGTCGAGTTCCAGTCTTTCCCATGTGCAGTGTCACTTATGAACAGCATGGAACCAGAGAGTCCAGGGACCTCAGACGCGCCCCTTGTTCTGGACGAGCCTTTCCTGTTGCCCCATCTTGGGTCTTGGGGTCTTGCCGTCTGGGGTCCCCTGGGATGTTGAGTGGGTGGGACCTTCTACATGTTTCTCCCTGAGACCAAGGCCTTCCCGTCAGCACTGAAGCACATTCTGAACCAACAGGCAGCCGGTGTCCATCAGAAAAACCCCTTTCTCTACCGTGTCCCGTTGACACTGTGGGCTAACTCTTAGCGCAGGACACGAGGACAGCTTTGAAAGCCGAAAACTGTGTTCAAATATATACGTGTTTCCTGCGTGCAGCCTGGCTGTCCTCCGTCCTTTCAGGGAAAAGACATGTAGGAAACAGAACTGCCCTACTGCACTTGTTAGGCTTATTTCACACGGAAACACGACACCCCTGAGCTGGGAGGATGCCTGTCCTGTTACCCTGGCCAGCGAAGGCACTGTGTCAGGCGAAGGCACTGTGTCAGGCGAAGGCACTGTGTCAGGCGAAGGCACTGTGTCAGGCGGGACAGAACGTGCGCTGATGTTCACAGAACAGGGCCAGGAAGATGGCTGTCTGCTGGCCAAGATGCTTAACCTCTGTGAATATCAGTCTCTTTATTTTTAAAAGGTGGCGAATAATGCATAATGATCGTGAGGATTGACTGTCCTAACGGGTTCCAGGTACGATGGGCACCATGGGCATTACCATTATTGCTGTTGTTGTTGTTATCACCATTATTATGGGCATTGAGACATAATGCAATTTGTGGCACAAACAAAACTGTCACCCCCCCCCCCAGCACATGCGCCCCCGCTCCCCCATAGCAGCCAGAGGTAAAAGCTGGTCGACTGTTACTTAATGCTAAGTGTCCGTGTGCCCTGGGAACTCTGCCCGTCGACCGTCTCCTGGGAGCCACCCATGTCACCTAGCCTCTGAGCAACCGAACACGTCCTCTGAGGTAGCGTCGAGATTATTTACATTCCGCACTTCATTAGAATGATTATCCAACCCGCTCGGGCAACTTGATCTCAGGAGAGCAGCTTGTTATCGTTATGAGCGTCACTGTCTGCAGGAAAACAAAGTAAAGATTGCGGCATGCTCAGAGGGAGGCACAGCAACAGGGGGGGATTTGGGGGACAGAAAATAGGCTGGTGTCCCTGCAGCCGGCTGGCTGTCCTGCTGGGTTGGCCAGGCCACCTGGGAGCCACGCGGCCATGACGGAAACAGCTGCCCTATGTCCTATAAGGGAAGTGGCCGCTGCTTATATTTATGAATTCTGGGGAGGCCCCGCCCATCACGGCCATGGACTCTAAGCATCTGCCTGAAGTGTCTGTCCCTCAGATAAACATCTGAAGGACTAAATGAGTGCCGGACCTCGTCTGTGGCTGGACGGGGCCATAACGCGTCTGAAAAGGAAAAGTCGTAAAGGCATCTTGAGGACAGCAGTCTGCACATTGACTGCTCTTTGATATGTCAACTAGATTTTAAGAAATGGAATTTTCCTTTTTGGAGGTTCGACTGGCTGCAGTGAGAGCCTGCTGTGGGATGGACATGTGCACCTCGTCGTAAGGCGGGTTGAACCCACACTCCACGGAGCAGCCGGGTTGGCAGGAAGGAGTGAGCAGGTCTTGAGGGGAGGGAAGCCCCTCGTGATGGAGCCTCCAGACCCCGCGAAGGGGGCGGCGGTATGAGTCCAACACCCACAGAGGCCTCTGTGAACCCCCATCCCAGGCGGTTTGTGAACAAAACTGTCCCATTCTGAAAATTATCCCTGAGACACAGGACAGAAATGTGAAATAATTTCATGGTGTTGGTACCGGTCTCAAGACGGCATGCTTCTGAATTTTTAACTTTAATCTCATGCTAGATATTTCAGGGTGCTGTGACACGTGGGAACGCAGGCTCCTTGACATCATAGGTGACAGAAGGTGCGGCGGGCCGTGTGACTCAGCAGAATGGTGTTGTCTGGAATTCTGTGCAGGGAGCCCTGTGAGGATGACTTCTGTTTTGAGTAGACGTGTGCAGTCATTAAAATCGCAGCCACTGTGAAACTTATTAGCCTTCCAATGGCAGATGCACTGGGACTTTGATTTCCAAACTGTGCCGGGAGATATGGTGACTGTGGAGCTGCTCCCAGGAGAACCGGGGGCCACCGCGATTCCACTGCAAGTGGGACTGTTGGCGTTGCGGCCGCAGGACACAGCAGACACAGAGGGACATCAGGGACAGGGTTCCACCCTCGGTCTTGTCATGTTCCTGCTCCTGTGATTTGGTCAAGTCATGTACAAGCTTATTCTTAAGTAACAAAAGTTTTTACATTTTTAAAACGGTCACAATTTGCCCGCTGCTCGGAGTGCTTGCTAGAACCGGTGGTGATGTTGCAGCTGCCACTCCAGCCTCTGTGTGCTTCCTGGGACCTGGTCTTGTTCCTGCTCCAGATGGGTGTGTTCCCTTCTGTCCCTCACATGCCGGCGAGGTGGGAACCAGTGCTGGTGGCGTGGCCCGTTTGTACTGAAAGGGCCGAGGGCCCGGTGCTGGGCCAGCTGGGCCTTCTCACACAGAGGCCTGGTGAGTGGCACCAATGAACATCTGAAGCCTCTGCTGCCTTGTCTTTTTCGGAGCACATTCCAGACTCTGAGAGCCTTTTAGGCGCAAATTGGAAAACTGCGTCTCCCAAGTGCCCAGGACACGTCGCTGGGGGAGAATTGCACGCAGGAGCCAGCGTGGGTGGCACTTTCTCAGGAGCTCTGTGGGCTGAGCAGTGTGCCCTGAAGGCTTCCTCACCTCCCCAGACCCCCTTCCACTCAGACATCGTCCACGTCCACACGCCTCCCAGCTCTCTGCCCGAGCACAGACTCCCAGGGAATCCTTTAGAACCCCTCTCCCCCGCCCAACCACTGATTTTCAAACCTTGGGTACATGACCCATCAATGGACTGCAACATTTAGACAGAAATGAAATAAAAAAAGCCAGAGATGAGAATAAAATACAAGATATTGAGTGTGCTGCCCTCATGAGCAGGGTCTGTCTGTCTGTCACAGTGGGTCCCACTGTGACGTGCACTGTGCTTTCTGTGTGTGGCCACGGGCATGTCAGGAGCCGCCTCAGGCCAAGGCCAGCCAGTCCCGCGACCCCATGGTGCTCAGTGTCATCAGGTCCCCGAGCGCAATTGTTGCACCCCCTGATGTTCCCCTGGTGTCGGCTCCCCTGCCATGGGGAGCCCTGATGGATGCTCTTCTCGAGGATGAAGATGGGGTGACCCGTCTGTGCTCATGAAGAAACATGTGTGACTATAATGCATGTACCTACACATGTGTGCTGTGCAATTGTAGGAGTGTGTGCATGCACACACCTGTATGTGCACAGGCCTGTGAGCATGTGCGTGGATCTGCATTGTACATGTCTGTGTGTGTGTGTGTGTGATGTGTGTGGTGTGTGTGCACACTGATGAGCTGTGTTGGTTAAGCAGCGTATAATCTGGCTTTGTGTAGTTTTTCACCAACAAAATAACTTTGTTGCAGAAGACTCTAAATAGAATTTAAATTCTATTTAAAAGGAATTTCAGGTTGACCATGATGTTCTTACACAACACAGCTTTTGGAAGGGGCACAGAACCTCAGGCCCCAGCAAGTGTGCGTGTTCTGGTCCTGGCCGTGGGTTGGGTTCAGATGTGTGTGTGGCTGTCTCACCACGTAGCTCTGTCAGCGTCTTCAGCTCCTGTGTGGGACGCGGTCAAGGTCCTCGAAGGAAATTGGTACGAACATGACAACGATTGCTATTATGATGACATTGAGGCACTCAGAGGGTCTGTTTGTTCATAATGGCTGTGTTTTTGTGCCCTCACTCACATGCTGGAGAACATGGGACGGGCAGAGGGTTGTCAGAGTGGAGAAAGACAGACCCGTCCGCATCCAGGCATGGCAATGTGACTACTGGGCCGACCGTCCCTGGTGCTCTGCTCTCTACACAGCCTTCCACTTGATCTGCAGACTTGAGAAATGGCCAACGGCAGGAGGTTTTTCCACATCCAAGTCTCCATTGCCATAAATGGCTAAGAGGCAAGGCAACTCTCAGCAGAAAAATGGGTCTAACAGTGGGGACCAACCTCGTGGAAAAGGCTAAAAGCCTGCCGTGACTTGGAGCTGCTCAGTCGTTGCTGAGCTTGGCTTTTTCCTACTTCCTGGAGATGAGATGCCTTCAGTTTTTGCCATGTAGGCCAAGGGGAGAGTCTTATGAGCTTCCTTAAAATCTTACCACATCTGGCGTGACGAATTATAAACATGCTGCATGTCCTGTGTGCACGCATATGTGGGCGTGTGGATGCAAGGTGTGCATGTGTGGGTGTGTGCATACAGTGTGCAGGTGTGAGCATGTGCATGCATATGCACGCACTGTGTGCATGTATACACACATGTGCATGTGCGCGTGCATGTATAGGAGCGTGCATACAGTGTGTGCATATGTGCGCATGTGTGCATGTGTGAGCATGTACGCGTATGTGCACACAGTGTGTGCGCGCGCATGTGTGCATGTGTGAGCATGTACGTGCATGTGCACACAGTGTGTGCGCGCGCATGTGTGCATGTGTGAGCATGTACGTGCATGTGCACACAGTGTGTGTGTGCACATGTGTGCATGTGTGCGCGCATATATAGGAATGTGCATGCAGTGTATGCATGTGTGCACATACGTGGGCATATGCATGCATGTGCACACATGTGAATGTGTGTGCGTGTGCGTGCATATATAGGAGTATGCATGCAGTGTGTGCTTGCATGTGCATGTATGTGCATGTGCACGCACAGCTTGGACAGTCTGCAGTGCCTTTCACTTTTCCTGTTGCTTATGTCCTGTCAGGAGGGAGGTTCGGAGGACAGAGATCTGGGCCAGACACAGAGGCCCGCCATCCCTGGGGCCTCTGCTGCGTCATTAATCCATGTTCTGGTTGACAGTCCTCCTTCCTACAGAATAAAGGTTGCGAGTGTGTTTACACACAGTACATATGCTTTGATATATCTATGCAAAATGCATCCTGTAGTTAATTGTCCTTATATGGGGAGGTTCTGTTTTACAATGTGACCACAAACCCTGAATACAAGCAGTGAACGGGACCCAAAAGGGAGTATAGGTTAGGTGCCTGGAGCCTCCGGTCACATTTTCATCAACCTTGACATGTGTGTGCTTCTGTGCAAGATGCCGGGTTCGATGCACACCGTGGACTTGCTAACTCTGAACTCATGCCCAGCAGGGCTCTGACTCGGCCTGCAACAGGCTCACCTGACCAGATGCTTCTTCTGAGGGGCACCTCACAGCCTCTGTTAGCCTGGGGACACAAGGCAACACTTCAGTGTTACATCTGGGCTCTTTCAGACAGCAAAGTCACCAACAAAATGGACAAACATTTGAAAGTGTTTCACAAAGGAGACCTAGAGGGAAAGCACAGGTGTTTACAGGAAAGGAATTGGGGCAGAGGCAGGACAGTGCGTGTTGGGTGACTTGAACCGTGCATGTCTGTGGTGACCGCTAAAGCTCCATATTGATTAGAGGTGACAAATTCTAGCACGTAGGACAATTTGCAGATACAGAATCCTTGAATAATGAGAATTGAATGCACCTGATTGTATGTCATGAGGTCCCGAAGAGGTGGGGAGGCCAAATATTTGTTCTGTGGGAGAAACTACAGCTCGCATCTTAGCGAGGCAGGGTGGGGACGTGTGTGCCCACATGGCCACTCGGTGGGATGTCTGACATGGCGGGTGGGCTCTTGTCAGCCGTCTGCTTCACGGCTGGGCATGAGTTCAGAGTTAGCAAGTCTGTCTCTGTACCCAGGGGGCATCTGCCTCCACAGAGGAGCAGCAAACATTTTGTTCTGACCCCGCTGCTCTGCCCGGATGCTCCTCTCCACGGCGTTGACTCATCACAAATATTAGCTCCCGGGGTCCTGCGTGGCCCCCGCAGCTCCTCTGTCTGAACAGAGGTGTCACCAATAGTGTGCCCTGAGGGAACCAGAAAGGGAAGCCTGTGACTCTGCATAGCTACAGGCTCTGGGTCTCACGTTATTACTTGGATATGAGTTTAAGAGGTGGGTGTGAAAGACGCAGACTTACCTCAGGTTGACTCATGTCCCTGCTAATGACACCATGGATTTTTCTGTTAGTTTGTTATTATTATTATTATTTATTATTGGCATGAGCATCTTTCTACAGGACAATGAATAGAATGCAGGGGACACTGTTCTGGCCTTACCGGCCATCTGTCATTTTCGGGAACCGGGGCTCCGTACAGGGACCGGAACCGTTTGCCCGTTCAATCAAGGGTTCGTCTCTGTGTCCCTGGGCAATTGCTCAAGGCTAATATTGACCTTCCTGGAAGTCCTTTGTTTTGTACCCTAACAGCCCGAAGTATTAAAAATGCGTGTTTACTTAATTTGTCCTGGCATGCAGTGTAATTACAAGCAGTTTGTTTTCTCTGTTGTAAAATAGGGTCTGGAGAAGGGAGTAAAGCAATGTGGAAAATTAACGTGATGTACTGTATGCGGGAGTAACCCTGAGAGCTGCACAGCTCCCTCGGGCGGGAGGTGCTGGGGGTGGCATGCGCCGGAGCCATAAAGAATTAAATGCCTCCTCCTCCTCCACTATATTTGCATGATTTTCGACTGCAGTAAAATTAATCCGATCTGCCTCTCAGAACAAACAGCACCACCACAAAATCCGAGTTCTCACAGAGCCGTGGGTGCTGTTGGGGGAAGAACAGAGGGACACAGTCCTCGGCAACATGGGTCCCCAAGGGCTCCAACAGGTGCGTGTTTTGGGTCAGTTTAAGGACAGGTGGACCCAGGTGAACACAGGCATGTAATGCAGGGCACTGCCTCTTTGGGTACCCTGTGGCCTTCGTCCCTACTGTTGCTGGACAGGTCTGGCCAGTGCAGTGGGGTTCCCTGTGGCTCTGTCCTGCTCTGGCTGCAAAACACTTTGTGACGCTCAGGAGGAAGGACACTGTATCAGTAACAAATGACACTGTGTCACTGACCAAACGTCAGGGGGTCACAGGCAGAAACATAACATGCCTCCTTCAATAAAGACGACAATTGCACCCATTCGGCTGCCAGGCGGGTTAGGACAGTGTCTGCCTTTGCGTCCGAGTGTGCGCGCGCACACACATGTGTAAAGTGTGCCAACATGGGGTGTTTTCCCCTGCCCTATATTTGCTAGTTTTAAACCACTTCAGACAACAGACCCCCTTTGGACACCAGTGTGTGACTCAGCCTCCCTTCTCAAGTGGCATCTGTCCTTTGCTGGGTGATTGGCATGAAACTGGACTCATCCAGTCAACAGGCTTTTCAGACAAGCTTGCTTCAGCTGTGGGTGTTTGGAGACAGCAGAGATCTTTGGTGTGGAGTTTGCTCTGAGGGGTCTCAGGTCCCTGTGTGTACTCCGTGCAGAGGGTCCCCAGGCCGGAGCCCCGATTTCTGAGAGCAGCGCTTTGTCCCGGGGAGCACATCCATCCATGCCCCCCAAGCTGCATCAATACACGGCTTGCCTAGTGCATCCCCGCCATCAGACTCATCTTTATCTTTCCCAAGCAGTGGGGTTGACTACAAGGGACCAGAGGGGCTTTCTAACAACAGCCGAGGAACAAAAATCCCTCTGATCTGACCGGTCTGTGCAGGACGATCTTTGGAAGAGGTCAGGCTCAGCAAATACCTTAAGAATAATTCCTCCTGCAATTCATGACCTTTTGGGGGATGGAATCAATAACGTCAGAAACAGCAGGTCAGCCAGACGTCGCGTCCCGGTGGGCAAGCTCCCCGTCCCGCAGCATTTGCGGCCTGTTTCTCCACCGTGAAGTTCCCACAGTTCTCGTCGTCCCAGATGAACACCTTGGCATGGTGGGGAGGGATGAACCTTGAAATGATACAAACACTCATTTTTCTCCTCAAACTATGGCTCGCCAGGTTCAGCCTCTCATGGTGGACCCTGCTTGGGACAATTTGTTTGAGTTGTCATGATGATTTACTATTTCTTAGTTGAAAAAATTTTTTTTTCTTGAGTACGTTTTATTCTTTCCTTCCATTGATTTTCACTAATTCAGCTTCGCGGTGAGAGTTACAAACCTTTAGAGGGGGGGGGGGGTCCTAACGCATCTCCGCCCAGCCCGTGTCGAAAGCTTGGCTGAAATGTCTGTTGGAATGAAATCGTTTTATCCATGAAGTAGTTAAATGTTAGACGTTATTTTATTTCTCCCTTAAATCCATGACATCTTCCTCACGTGCATCTCTGTACCTTTGCGGCTCAACAATGACCGTGATGGGCTGGTGTCCGTTCCATGGATTATTTTAAGAATGCTGTCTACTCATAATACTATCTTGTGATTTAAAACCATTCATCCAAATTCTTTGAAATCATCCCATAGAGGGGTATGAGACGTTCCTATATTTTAATAGAGACAGTGGTAAAAACGCAGAAGAAGTGAAAAAAAAATGATCAGTGGAAGGGGTTAATTCAAACACGATGGGAAAAATGAAAAACTTTTGGGGAAACTGTCCCTGCAGGCACCGTGCCCTACTCTGCAGTCTTTCTGCAGAAATGACACATGAAGATTGAAGAATATTTTTTGCGAGATTGGGTGATTCGAATGTGTGTTCTTAAGCATATAAATGTTTTAGTGCCCCTCAGCAGCTGGTGCTAGCCAAGGAACTCAGAAATCTCTTTCTAAGTTTTAAATCAGTAGCTTTATAGAGCACACAGAATTTTTTATTATAACATAATTTTGTACATAAAATATCACATTAAAAGAAGAAGATGAAGTTTTGTACTTTCATTCTCCATTAATTTGACGGAAAACAATGGCAAAGATCTCTAACCAATCAGGATTCTTTGATGGGAAGCCCATCAACTTGAAATCCTGGCAGAGGGGGACAGGGACCATTGGGGGCTTTTCTGTGAACAGACCCTGGGTCAGAGGCGGGCGAGGGGGGGCTTTGGTAACTACATGGACAGGTCATTTTTACAGTAGGAAAAGAAAACGAAGATAAGTAACAACGGTGAGGAAGTCATACCCCGTGTCACTTGGCGAGGAGGCGGAGGCCGCACTGGTCTCCTCCTGAGTCAGACTCCGTCTGAGGCTGGAGGTCACGAAGGCCAGCTGGCCGCCACTGTGGGGCCAGTCTGCAGGGCCAGCCTCACTCCGGAGCCCTTTGGGGCATCTGTTGCAGCCACAGTGAGGTGAACTTCTGGGGTCCCCCCCCCCCGTCCTCAGGGCCACGGCCTCCTGCCTCCCTCGTGTCCTTCAGGCTGGCTGGTTTCTGGGAGCTCAGCCTAAGACAGACAAAGCAGGGGTTTAATTTTTTGAATGTCCCCAGAAGCCACTCCCTCCTGTTCTGTGTATCTTAAGCAGGCTGTCAGGATGAGTTTTGACTGTAATCAAGGCGGGCGGCCGGGTCAAGGTCCTGCCTGCACTGACACACCTGTTCTCCTCAGGGACTCAGTGCAAGCCTCCTGTAAGACAGCCTCAGATGTCTCCATGCCTTTGAAAACCTGGCTGTTGGGATCATGAAAACTTTCTGTCTTCCTCCTGCCTGGACGGTGAACAGGAAATGCGTTCTCTCAAAGGCCAGTCCCTCAGGCACAGTCCCATCTCCACCTTCACCCCCCAATTCCACCACCCGGAAGCCCCTCCTGGTGGTGTCTTGCACCTGCAGTGGGGGACTGTGGCTCCATCTGACGCAAAGAAAAGTTGAGCAGACGCATCCTGTCCCTGCTTCAGAGATGCACCCCAAGGAAGGCGAGGACCATGGACAGCTTTGTGACTGGTGTGGGGGGCTTCAGGGGAGGGACAGGGAAGAGCCCTGAGAGGGGACCAAAAGAAGGTCTTCTCATCCAGCGGCTCCTCTAGGGAACCACGGCTCCTGCTCCGTCAGACAGGTGTGGTTGCATCAGACAGGTGTGGTTGCATTTCTAACAGAAGGGCCCCGGAGGCCCAGTGGAAGGCACCGACGGCCAGCAGGCAGAGCGGTCTTGGATCAAGTGAGTGGGAGACAAACCCTGGGTGGGTTCAAGCACTGAAAATCGGGAACATGTCTGCAGCGATTCCGGAAGTGGGGTGCAGGTGTGACCGCGCAGCATGGCAGCCTGCTGATGGGTGGCGGCGGGCACGTCAACGCTGCAGGGCTGGCACGTTAGACACCCGCAGACCTTGGGCAGAGGCCTGGGCAGCAGACCTCCTTGTTACAGAGCCGCTGGCTGCAGGACAGGCATCAGAAGGGCCAAGACATTTATGTCTCTTGGCTGCACGGGCCACCGTCACCAAGGTGGTACAATGGACTCGGCACACTGCACACGAGAAGGAAATGCTTCGAGCCTGGTTTGGAGACTAGGGAGTGAGGACTCTCTCTCGTGGTGCAAGCTTTTATGCATGCTTTGATTTCCTAGGAGGGAAATATAACTGGGGAAGAAAACATATTTTTAAGGATGGCTTCTTTTCCGAGACCTTATGTATTCCATTTTGCGATTAATTTTACTTTGGGCAAATGAAAGGACATTGTGGGTCTGTTCTTGACACTTATCACCCGTTATAAGTAGCATTTTATCACCGAATGCCGAATTAACTATTGTCTTTCTTGGGAAGCGATTCCTCGATAGCTCCATTCTATGAACAACACGCTTTCCCTTTTGTACGGTCTCAGTTTTTCTCATTAGGAGCCAGAGAAGTCACATTTATTTTTTATTGTTCTCCTTCATTTTTAGAGGGAATGCGTCATGGGGATGAAGCAGCCGTGACACTTCGAGCTTCTCATTTTCTATAAGAACAGGGACAGCCACTATGCCTTGGAGCAGAGAAGCAAGGGCTGTCCAGGCGACTGCAGTGGGCGGTTTGGAGATAGACTGAGGCTCGAAAGTCTTCCGTCCCGGCCATGTCATAGCTCCTGCTTGGAGTATTTGTCTGTTTCTTTTTTCCTAGAGGCGACTCAGACCAGCAGTTCTCTGAAGCCGGGGAGCAGATGCCTACGGCCATGGAGAGCCCGTTGGGAATGTGTCCATCCTGTGCGTTCGGACAGGAGCTGCTCCCAGGGAGGATGGTCTAACTCTCTCTTGCATCCCGTGTTCTCCGTCTTGCTCGGTTTATGCTCTGGTGCCCTCATCTTTTCTGTTCACATTTGGTAACACTGATGGGTCAGATGGCAGCCAGGGCCCAGGTCAGGGTGACCAGGTGGCATTACCCATCTTGTGGGACTCATCCTTAGAGGCAAGACTAGCATGGAGGAGGCACAGGCCCTTGGAGAACACAGTCAGAAGTGGGGTCAGAGTCGGGGCTGCAGGGGACTGAGGAGTGCTGGACAGTACAGGCCTCATGCCATTTGGGGGCTGTGGGCACTGGGAAACCACTACGGAGTCATGACAGAGAGGGCGTGGTCGGATTTCTGTTTTGAAAAGATCATGGCAATGTCATGTGCAGGAGGCCACAGTGAGCTCAGGAAGTTTGGTTAGGGGCACAGACATGGGGGCTTGCTTGGACGTGGGTGGCTCTGTGTCCTGAGGGGGGCAGAGACAGTGATGAGAGCGAGGGGCTGTGGGTGGACGGGGGCACTGGTGAGAGAGACACTCTGCACAGGAGGTGGGGGCTTCGTCTGTAGACCCCAAAACACACATACACACACGTACATGCTCACACACGCTCACATGCTCTCTCACACACACGCTCACATGCTCTCTCACACACATGCTCACACATGCTCACATGCTCTCACACACGTTCACACACACTCAATGCTCTCTCACACACATGCTCACACATGCTCACATGCTCTCACACACATTCACACACACTCACATGCTCTCTCACACACATGCTCACACATGTTCACACAGGGCATGTGTGTATCCACACACACATGCTCTCTCACACATGCTCAAGCTCTCTCATATACTCACACACACGCTCATGCATACTCACACACATGCACACATACTCTCACACACACTCACACAGGGCATGTGTGTATCCACACATGCTCACACACACACATGCTCACACACGCTCACATGCTCACACACCATCTCACATGCTCACACACACTCACACATGGCATGTGTATATCCATACACATGCATGCAACACGTAACCAGGGAGGAAATGGATCTGCGGGGAGGGACAGTCTCTGTTAGACCAAGGAATGGTGCCTGTGTGAACATCATGACTGGGCTCTTTGTTCAGTGGAAGCCCAGCCATGTCTTGTCCTTAGTTACACAGGTGTGGGAAGTAATAAAGGTTTAATGGGCTCGGGAAGCCAGGAAGTAGCTGTCATGCAGGTTTATCTGTCTGAGTTAAAAATAAAAGACATCAAATACTGGTGTGGCTGGAGCTGCTGTGTGTGACTATCGGCACCGTGAGGGGTAGTTCCGCCAATGTGCGGATTTCCTAAAGAATGCAGCCCAAGCTTTGTCTTTGGGAGTTTCTTCTTTTCATGTTAAAATACACATGTGTGTGTCTGAAGAAGAGGTGGACCTTGTCCACAGTGGGAATCACTCATCGTCTGTCCACAGGAAAGAAGACCTTTGAATTGAGGTGTCCCCAAAACACTTGGCTTACAGCTTTTTTAGGGTCATTTCTAGTTGTTCTGGGGAGGGAACAAAAACACTTGTTTCAGACGTTTTCTCAAACCCAATGGGGGCTCCATCTGTGTCTTGCCTCTGGCCAGTGTGTGTGTGGGACGGGGAAAGTCACCAGACGGCATCAAGTCTTGTGATACCAGCCATCTCCCTGGTGAGTGCTGCTGTTGAAGCGTTGGGCGCCAGACCCTGCGATGGACGATTTCTTCCCCGAAGGGCAGGCGGGGGAGGTGGTGAGAGCAGAAGGGAGGGCCTCACTGATAACAGACCCAGCACCTCAATTGTTTTCTTCTTTAGAATAACAATCCCCCCACTGGAATTTAAAATAATACAACACATTTTTGAAAAGCTGGAAATTAAACTTAATATTCTAAGACAGCATGGTTCAAGTTCTCGGCCATCGGCTTATAGAGCTGCACACTGTGTCCATAATCATAGACACGTCTGTGCATCCACGCTGTGTGGCTATGGTCTGTGCCTACGTCACGTGCACATCCCTGTCCATGTCCACCTGCACCCCTCATCTCTGGGTGTCTGTCCGTGTCTGCACGCACGTGCACGCTGAGGCTGGAGTAACCCCAGAGCCCCAGATGTAAGACACACTGTGAGGCACAGTCCAGTCACAAGGACGTGAGACCTGTGCCCACGACTCCAGATGGCGCCGCGCTACCAACGTGAGTGCATGTCGCCCAATTCCCCTCATGGGTCTGATTTTCTGTGACGTCCTCTTCCTTCCTGACATCGTGGTTTCTGACGCAGAGACACGCTGCACAGCCTGCTCCAGGCGAACGGCATCCCTTGGGGAAATGCCCCCCTCTCAAGCACCCTTGTGTGTCTGTGAGCTATAGGTGACGATGAAGAGCTGCTGAGGATGGTGCCCTGGGCCCCTGCCATGCCTATAGCCATGCCACCCAAGCAGGGACACGGTGTCTGTAACTTTTTGCAGAGCGTGTCTGTCCCATGGAGGGTTAGATCCATAAGCCTCTCTGGTGGAAGGGGGATCTGGGGATGGGGGAGGGGAGAGGGCCCTGGGAAGGCGTCCCTGTGGTCAACGTGTGTTTTGTAGCAAAGACAGTCAACTTCTGTTCTTGTCCAACCAACAGAACAAACAAAACAGCAGAAACAAAACCACACACACAAAAAAATCACCCATTACATTTTTGGAAGGTGAGGATTGATGGCTAAATAAACAATCAGATCACAAAGTTTATTTCTATTTTAAAAACACATCAAACTGCGCAGTTTTGCTGAGATGTCGCGAGCAGGGAGGCATCTGTTTTTAGCCAAGCCCAGTCACCGAGTCCTGTAGAAGCAGGAGTCACCGCAGACAGACAGGAGGTTCCACCCCAGAGCCGGGCGTGGCTGTCTGCATGGTCCTGCTGGATGGAGGCTGCTGGACTTCTGGCCACACTTGCCCTCCTAGTCCCATCTCTCCTGCTTTGTTTCTGGCCCAGTGAGCTCATGTTTGCATTTTTTTCAAAAAGCAGAGCAAAGTGTGACTTGCTCAGGGTGCCTGCATCAAGGGTGGGGCTGGGGGCCAGAACCGAGGGAGCCCAGGGTGTGGTCCTGTCTGCGCACAGGTGGGTTCCGCCCCATTCTGCCCACCTGCCTTCTCCCGCTTCTAACAACAGCCTTGTCCACACAGATGGGAAGCAAACCCTGCCAGCCACCTTTGTCGGGAAACTAGAGATGTTTAAAAGGTGGCGGCCAAGGTGTCAGGGATTCTGTTTCATTTGTGGAGAGAGGTGTGGGGGTCCTGCAGGGTGGTCCTGGCCCAAGAAGCGTCTCTCGAGCTCTGTCCTGAGCGGTAATTTCAGCCTGACAACGGGTCCTTCTGGTCCTTCTGGACGCAATGGCATCTCTCCAGAGTATCCCCCTAAAGCCTGTTCGCTGTCTGGGTATTTTTGGTTTCTCTAAGAACCGAACCTCCTCTGGCCCATGAACACACATCCCAACTGGCCAGGGGTGCTCAACTTTAGAAAGACCACCTCCTGTAAAGATGGCAAAGCTCGCCAGGTAATCTGCTTACCCGTGCAGGGCTGGAAGTGCGACCCGGCTATCGTGGTGATTAACAGACTCAGGTATCCTCCCGTTAGCAGACTGGGGTACCGTTCCATTCCCCTTCAAGTCCAGTCACTGTGCCGAGGGGTTGGCAGCCTCTTCCCGCCATATCCCCTGCAAGGACACGCTTCACCCATTGTGGATACACTCGGGAGGCTACGAAAGGGGTGGAGGACTGAGACTGAAATAATAAGAAATCTTATGATCATTGTGAAAAAAAATGTATGGAGTGTAGCTGGCGTGGAATTCTATGAAACGGAACTGGCTTCCATCAGCCCAACAAGACAGGCAGGCACGTTCCTTCCCAGGGCTTATGAATTACGGCCACCAAGGAGTCCCATATTTACTTCTTAGCGTCAGGCCTTTACACAGCTGTGATTCCTGAGCCACGTTGCTGTTCATTGGAAAGGCCCCCCCGAGGCCGGGAAGAATGAGTCGTGGGATGCCGTTCCCCAACAGGTCAGTTAGTCTGTGATTTACAAAGGGGCGTCGGCGTGACCTAGCACTGCATTCAACATGCACAGCCGGACGACAGGAGAAAGAACAGGTTCCTTTCAGGTTGCTCTGTACCCTGGCATACATATAATTTAAATATTTATCTGCTGGGAGAGGCGCGGTGATGGGGCCGCCGGTGCCAACAGGGACGGACCCTGGGGCGTGAGACATGCTGACTTGGGCCTGTGTTTTCCTCGCTGACTGAATAACACATAGCACTTTCCTTGAGAAACCCCCATGATGATTTCAAAACACATCAGTTTCAATTAACTCTAAGGAGAGAGAGAGAGAGAAAAAAAATCGTGATCACTAATTCTGGGCTGTGGTTACTTATTGTAACGCTGGTTGCTTTCAAAGGGAAGGGAGATGGATGGGGACTTTAACCAAATGACACGCAATCACCGAGACTTACTTTGTTACACCTGTGGTGATAAGATGGTCAAATGGTGTCCATTTTGGTCTTTAAAATAAATAATGCCAGAGCGTGTGTGCTGGAGAAACCCTGAAGCCCAGTGGTGGGTGCGATGTTGACCGAACGCTCCAGGATGAAGCGCATTTTTTTTTTTTAATTTTTAAAATTTTGTGAGTTTAACCTGCAGACCCGAGAGCCGGTCGACCACGGCAGGGTGACAGCGGCGACGTCCCCCGCACCCCCACCCTGCACATGGCTCCTCCACAGCCAGGGGGCCCTGGCAGGCGTGGGGCTGGCTGCGTGGGTGTGGCTGACCTGGCAGGAGGCTCTGTGGACATGCAGCCGCTGGGCAGACGTGTGGGGTCCACAGGAGGTGATGACTCCTCTGCTCGGTCAAGATCAACGGTCTGTTTCTTCAGGGGCGTGCTGTGGGCGTCCCAAGTGCCGATCGCTTCCCATTGGGCATGTTTTCAAAATTCCTTCAGTGGGTTAAGAGCCTGAGTAGCCTTGTTAAGTGTCCGTTGATAATGACTAATTAGGAAGACACATTTGTACTGCGTTGTGCTTGTTAAAACAAGAGGAACTTGAACATCAAAACAACCCTTCTCATTTGGACACAGTTTCCAAGGAACATCTATAAATCAGACACACATACGTGTATGTGTTCATGGTTGGGGGAGCCCAAGAGGTCCACATTTTCCATGTGCGTTTCATTCACAACTTACAGTCCTCCTCACAGTTGAATATTCTTGTTTCCATAGGAGAGAAGCGAAGGAATATTTTGTAAGATACTTGCACCGTCAAAGCAGACACATTTATCACAGGGTGAATATTGTCACTATGTAAACTATGAGAACAATGGGTTTGCCCTGGGCTCTAAGCCTTGGCTGATGAAAGGGCCTCCTACCTCCGAGGCCACCGCTGTCCTCACTGTCACACAGACGGGGGTGGGGGGGCTGCCACAGGATGGGTCAGGTGGACCTCCTCCAGACTGCCCCTGGGGCCGCACAGCCTTGTTTCAGACCCTCTCTGAGAAACAGGGAGTATAATAATTATAAGATCGACAGCCCAGTGTGGGGAGGGGAAGGGGAAAGATTGGGGAAAGGATGGGCCGTCGGCTGGGGACTGTCGCCCAGAGCAGGAGCCTGAGCCCATGTGGTCCTTGGGGATGTGTGCTCATGGGGAGACCCTGCTTCAGTGGGTTGCACTGCAGCCTTGGGCTCATCCGGGGGGCTTTGTGTTTGCTCGTTTGGTGCTTTGTACTTTGTGCCTCAACTGGAGCCGTCCCAGGCCCGGGCGTGAGTCTGTGTGTCAGGCGGGAGCCTTGTAGACAGCCTGCTGGGAAGAGTGGCCGCGACACACAGGAGGACATGGCCGTCTGTCAGAGGGCTGGGCTGTTGGCAGGGAGGACCGAGGAGGAGGCGTGAAGAGAGCTCGTGGCCCGAGTGGAGGACGCGAGTCTGTCTGCGGGTGCTGCGGGGCTGCTTGTGTTGCCTTCATTTTATACAGAGCAGGTTTTCTCTGGGCCAGAACGCTCAGCATAGAAAGGTGTGTGTGCCCGCACCTGTGCATGAGTGCGTGTGTTTCTGTGTGTGCACGTGTGCAAGCGTGTGCATGTGTGCAATGCATGCACATGTCTCTGTATGTATGTGTGCACACATCTGTAAGTGCATGTATGTGCGTCTCTGTGTATGCAAATGAGCACACACATGTGTGCATATGTGTATACACATGTGTGCGTGCGTGTGTGAGCTGCAATGACCTAGGTGCAGCACTGAAGGGCTGACATGTGTCAGTGGTTGGCGGGCCTTTTGCTTTTATGGGAATGTGTCAGTCACTTGGAGTGACATCCACCCCTGAAGGGCTCAGCCACGCCCCCCAGGTGTTCGTTGGGAAGGCAGTGAGAACCCAAATGCCCACCCGGAGGTGCCGGCGCACTGGTCTCTGCGTCCTCCGTTAAGTGGCCGTTCTGCTGGGTTCTTGAAACAGGGGACTGTATAGGGTCAGGGTGCTGCTGGGGACAACCTGAGTTGAGGAAGTCACAGGGAGAATGAATATGGGGGTCTCCCCTGCTCTCCACCCCTGCTCTGGGGTCAAAAACCAGGGAGGAAGGAGGGAGGAGGGAGACTGTGCTGCCAGATGCTCTCCTTCTCGATGCGATGCGTGAGATGGATGTGAGGTGATATACCCATCTGGGTGGGAGGGAGCCATGTCCCAGAATGAAAGGCACCTGCTTCTCATGGCACAGGGCGGGGATCCACCCTCAATGAGCCCAGGAGAAGCAGGATGCACAGCCACACGGATTGTCCGAGCTGCTCTGCCTACTTTCCTCTCCTCATGGCCAAGGGAGGCCCTTTGCTCACCTACCTGCATGGGTGTTGTAAGATTTTGTATTTCCTCTGGCAGGAAGCATGTTGGGCCTGAGCTCACGGGCCGGCCCACACCGTGGCCGGAAGATGAGCTGAGAAGGGCAGGGACCAGCAGGGGTCGTTTTGGACTTCATCCTGCAACCAGCAGCACACCTGCTGCTGCCCACATGGCCACCCTCAACCCACCAGCATACACGGTTGCCCGGGCCAACCAGGGTGCTTGGGGCCGGCCACCCTCAGAGGCAGAGCACGTGTGACTGGGCGGGTAAGTGTTCCTGGTCAGGGACAAGAGCGGCCATCGGCAGGGGGGATTATGGGATGCTTCCTTGCCATTATATAGAAACACCCCTCAGACGAGACTCTGCTTGAAATCAATGGCGTGTGAGGAGCTGCCTACTGGGGCCATTCAGCATCCCACAAAGGGCGTGCGTGTCCCCGTGGTCTCTAGCCATGGTGGGCTTATCTAATGAGACCAGAGCTTTCATTTCTCTTTACATCAAACATGGAAATCAATGCTCTGGGCTCCCCCAAGTATGAAAGCTGCTTAGGCACAGGGGCCAACAGACGTCCTGGCATGGCCCAGGTCCCTGCTCGGGGAGTGCTCGTAGAAGGAAGTCCGCAAGGTGGAGCTTCCATTGGCCACTGGGCAAAGCTGCCTGGGCAAAGCTGCCCATTCCAGGTGGGGAGAGGTTGCCTTGAAGGAAAGTCAATGGCCTTGGGTCACCAGGACCCACAACGGGCCAGTGTGGAGGCACCTGCCCCTGCATCTAGCAGGCTGATGCCTGGGCGTTGTGGCCACAGGTCCCCAGGAGACTCCCAGGAGCCCAGCAAGGCCAGGAGGCCAGCACCTGTACCCAGATCCATCCCCTAACACCGAGCCTGCCACACCACCCAAGCCTGGTGTATCCAGATGCCAGCTGGCCCCACTACCGGGCATGCACAGAAGCCTCTGAGCTGGCCGGCCTTCAGGGAGGGGCAGGGACCACGGCCACCGTGATGGAGGCACAGGGTCCTCTCTGTTCTATGTTCTCCAGGCACTCGCCCTGGGGGTCAGGACCATCTGCAGACCATGGGGACACGACGGAGCCAGAGGAAAGGAGTGCCTAGTTAGTGGAAGAGGCGGTGGCGAGGGGGGCAGGGGGCCCCGGAGCGCTGACTTTATGGGAACATCTGTCTGCAGTGTGGACAGCTGTGGGCGCATTTTGGAACGTTTTTTACTACTTGGAATTTGTTCTGGCAAAAACAGATCTTTCTACTTGTCACTCTCAGCTCTCTGAAAGGAGTGGACTGGTGAACAATTCCACTTGATTGTGAATTACTTTTGTCTGTAGATTACGTGTGTATTGCTTATGCTGATGAACTAAATGTTCGGGAATTGTTGTCCAATCACCAACCAAAGAAAAGTAAGCTTGCTATAATTTCAGTCCCCCACTCACCGCCCCCCCCCCCCCCCCCCCCCGGTCCCAACTTCTTATCATGCTTCTTGCTGAACCGGCTGAACTTACCAGGACACCTCTGGGACCGGAGAACGAAAACGTGTAGATGAAAACATTGTTCTTTTTTAAAAAAATTTATTCATTTTTAGAGGGGGGGGGAGAGAGAGAGAGCAAAAGTGGGAGAAGAGCAGGAAGTATCAACTCCCCTATGTGTCCCAACCACGCAAGCCCAGGGTTTCAAACCGGTGACCTCAGCATTCGAGGTCAACACTTTATCTGCAGCACCACCACAGGCCAGACGATGAAAACATTGTTCTTAATGGTGAAAACTTTCTTTAAAGCAAGATTGTGTTCACAACATCATTTCTGCCCATCATTGAAATGCCCTACATGGTGCAGAAAGCAAAGAAGGACTAAATTCATTAGGGGAAAAATTATTATCTTAAATCTTCGCGGCCAAAGCGTGGGAGGAGAATGGCACACCCGCGGCTCCGAATGGCGGTGTTACTGCAGCTGTGATGGCTAACTGAGCACTAGTGGTCAGTGAGGAGCCTGGACGCTCCTGGTCCTGCAGGACAGTTGTGTGGTGCTGCTCTGAATGGCTGCGGGTCTCATGGCGGCCGCTGTCCACCTCTGCTCACAGCCCCGCGGCCACCACTGCCCAGCCGGCTCTCTGTGCAGCTTACAAGGCCAGGGAGGTAAACAGGAGGTGCCTCAATGGCCCTGACGTGGTCACAGCCACACTGTTCTCTGTTTTCTTTGCCCAAGGAAAGGTCGGTGTTAGGTTGCTGATGCAGAGGTGGACAGAAGGTGGAGTGAGTCGCACGAGGTCCAGAAGCCCTTGGGTACGACAAACAGTGACAGGCAGACACGCGCCTGCTCCGGGTCCATCTGCTCTGTGCACGGTGCCTTCAGCCACCTGTCCAACCGTCCCACTGCCCCAGGCCCGGGCACGCCACGGCAGGTTACAGGAACCCATGGGCAAGGCGTGCGTGTGCGCCAGCCTGCCGGACGCTGCGTTTCCCGGGACACAGAGGAGTATTTGTGTCATCCTGTGGTCTCAGGGGTTCCGATGGATTCCGTTTCAGTTGGTGTCCAGGCTGGGGTGCCTCGAGACCCTCTGCAGGGAAGTAGGTGGATGCAGATGGGTCCGGTCTGGGGACCTGGCCGGGTCTCGCGGACAGACACAGCAGGAGTGCTCACCTGGGTTTGTGCAAACACGCTCTTGTCTCCTTTTTTATTGTGTTCAGAGTGACAGGCACAGTGTGGATGGAGGTGGTCTGAGGTCAGAGGTCAGGTTTCTTAGGGCGCTATTGGGGCTGGTTCCTCCCTGCCGGGTGGGTGGGAGCCAGCCCTTTGCCCGCGGGCATCCTGCTCTGTGGCAGGAATGGTGGGGACTCAGCGCCACTGGGCTGCTGCACCCAGGGTAGAAACGGGTCTCCACCCTGTGCTGTGTAGCTGCTGTGACCTCCGCCTTGCACATGGACGTGCTCACAAGGTGTGCAGCTCGTGTTAGGGGTCGTTAGTGCAGAGAACTTAGATCTGGATGAGGCTCGTCAGAAAACACACCGATCAGGGCACAGGGCAGACCCCCACCTCACCAGCAGCAGCTCCTTCCTCATGGGGGGGGCGGCCTCCATGGGTTCTGAGCTGCCTGCTTCTCTTCCCAGCAGATGGACTCAGGCTGAGATGCCTGGAACCCCCACCCTCTCACCTGTCCTCCTGGATGACTCCCAGGTGGGCGTGGGGCTCCGCAGCAGGTGGGACTCTCTTCCCTGTGTCAGAAGGTGCGGCCACATGCAGTGTGTGGGGGGGCACGCCCTGGTCGGTGGCTGCACTCCTGCCCACCTGAACCTGGCGGACCTGCAGGGACCCCTCTTTGCTCGAGGGTGCCCCATGTCTGTCTTCAGGGGCATGGTCCTGCACTCTCCAAGCTGTGGTGATGGTGACGAGGCTGCTCGCTGCCCGACAGGTGTGTTCTCCTGACCTCGGTGTGCGTGTAGCCACGTGGTCCTTCTCCCTGCTGCCTGGCATGGGACTCTGCGCTGCTGTGCTCTGGTGGAGGGGATGAGCTCTTCCCTCTAACCCTGTCGGGTGAGGAGGCTGCCACGACGGCGCCCACCGCACTGAGGCTGGGCTGCTGGAAGGTGTTTTTTTTTTTTTTTCTAACAAGGAAAGAACAGATTCTGCTGAAAATATACCTACTTAGATAATTCAATTTCATCCAGAAAAATGTGGCTTTATGCAGAAATCGTCATTGATATGATCCAGCTAATTAAGGCATGGATGGTGTTAGTGGTTTCATTAGAGGAGATAATATTGCCCAAGAAAAATAAGAAATCATTATGATGAATGTCTCAACATTGCATTACATGTTAATGAAGTGTAAATGATCTAATTATTTTTGAAAGAATACAGATTCGATTAAACTGTCGGAATTAAATTGGAAAGGACAGCCTGCCGTACTTGTCACGTACAGACGAGTTAGCATTAATTAGGCACAATCTGCGGGAACAAATGAGGCCTGGGTGCGCAGGCCTGGTCGTCTTGCTCAGGGTGGGCTTCCTAGCGAGCGGTGTTAGGAGAAACCATGGGTCCATTACAGACAGTGTGGCCGGGCCTGGCCTAGAAGGGTGGCAGCCGTCCACGGGGTTGCTCGCAACAGAATACGTCCACCGGCTTTGCTCCACCACTGACTTTGCAAGTTCTGATGCCTCCCGTCTGAGCTGGGACCGATTCTCATTGTAAATCCTGCAACCAGCTTCCTGGAGGCGGCGTCCCTCGGTGCACGACTAGCCACCAGGGTCAGGCCTTTCCAGGGTCTCCACTGGTTTCTCAGAATAGGACGCTCATTGACATGACTGTCTCTTGACCCTGTTTTTTTTTTTTTTTTCTGGTGCCACTGCTGAGCTGTGAGGCCATGACGGGGTTTTATGCCTCTGTTGTCTGCTCTCCCCTGGAGAGGAGGAGGAAGAAGGGGTGGGGGGAGTGGACACAAAGGAACCACAGGGAAGAAAAACCACCCGGTCTGGATTCCTCCATCACCACAAATCGCTTCATCTTCTCCTCGGGAAGAGCAACTTTGAAAACTTGGACTATTTTGCATGCATCATAGCTTCTGTCTTGTTTTGTATTTTTATATGACCCAGATCCACAACCAGATATCAAGGGAGGTAGGTGCCGGAAGCCGGGGTGGTCAGGGCTATAGGGCAGCTGAGACTCAGAGACAGCTAGATGTCCGGACGCGCTGGCTTCCCAGGCTCGCGCAGTGTTTCCGGTGACACGGCCAGCTGGGGTATCAGGGCTCCGCTGACCCCACATCCTGGGGGGCAGGATTCTGCCTCCATCTAGGAAAGGGGCCTCTGTGGACCTTCCTGTCCAAAGTCAGCCTAGTGACTCATTTCTAGGGTCCCTCCCAGAGGAAGGGTGTGAAAGCGTCGGCTGGTATTTCACAGCTCCGCACGAAGCCTCCATTTCCAAAGCAACACCATACAATGGATGAAATTAAATTTTTGCGTAATTACTGAGTTGTTCCAGTTATTAAAACTCAGCACACAAAACATATGTTTGAAAACTCCCAGATAAATGAGAGGATGGTTATTTAAGAGGAGTGTTGGCCGCAGCCAGGGGTTGTGCTGCTAAGAGTCCTATGGATTCTTTGGGTTCATCCAAGACAAGACACGGCCGCTGCGATGGCCACCAAGATATTTGTGTCATAAAACGAGGTACTGAGGTGTCCCCTGCCCTTTTTCCTTCTCGGCGAGCTTCCCTGGAGCCAGAGGGCAGGGGGCATTTTTGACGTGTAGGAACAAGAATATTTCTTTTTTACACCCAGCCCCGAAACTTTAGGGTAATTATTAGTAATTAGAATTGAGTGGAAAACCCACACCAAGTGAGTTATTCAGTGTAATTTGCAGTTAACAATAGTCTCCTTTTGAAACCTCAGGAGCAAGAACAAGAGCGTCGTACCGTTTTTTTGTTTTAATTTCTGGCAACGGACGGAACCAAGATTTAGCAAAACCCTATCGCGGGGGCCGCAGGCTTAAGAATTACAAACAAAACAAAACAAAACAAAAAACCTCACAAAAAACCCAAAAAGGCACACATCAACAACAACAAAAGTAATTTGTAAAAGGCATGGAATTTGGGGTTTTAAAGTATATTTGGACTCTGCTCAAATGGAACGTTCACAACAGGTGCTCACAGCAAGCTGGGCTTTTTGTTTGAAAGATTTTCAGTGTGTGCTCATGACGTTGTGACCCAGAGAAGGTTCCGTCTGAGGAAAGCTGCTGAGGGGTTGGAGACTTTGGTTCTGGAGGCACGGATGACCGCTGGGCACCAGGTGCTGGCCGTGGGCACCCAGTGATGACCTGGCTGATAACACAGCAGCTGCCATGACCCTTGCCTGGGGTCTTGGCTGGGCTTTGGTGCCAGGCTCACCGGAGCCTCTACCTTGGGCTCTGCCCTGACCTGGCTGCGGTCCGGGCAGGTCAAGGACCTGCGTGGTGTTTGGGAACCGAGGGTCAATAGTGCAGGTGCCCTGAGGTTTTGTAGGAAGTCAGGCAAATGTTGTCGAGCATCTAGACTTGTGGCAGCACCTAGTCTGTGTTGTGATGCTGCCTTGTCTTAGGAACCTGGCAGTGGGCCGGGGTGGGCACCCAGCTACCCCCAGTCAATTCCAATGGAAAAGTTAGGGTGATCTTTATAGTGTGGTCTAACTTTAAAAAAATTTTTTTTTGACCAGAAGTTGCCCACGGTGAGTCTTGTGGATTCAGAACCTGAGAGCACCCGGCCGGGAAATGAGCCGTCACGGTGGGGGTTGATAGGGGCCCAGCTGTCCCACAAGCACAAGTTTTAATCAAAGACTGTGAACCAGTCCAGCTCAGAGCAAGCCCTTGGGTTCCCCGTGTAGGGCAATGGCCATGGGGGGCCCAGGGCTGTGCAGGCAGGTGGCGGGGTGTCTGAGTTACTGGGTACAGGGGCTTTATTTTCTTGGCAAAGTTTCAGTTTTTGAGTCAGGAGCTGAGCAGAGAGACCCGTCTGGGTGCTGGAGGTGCCAGCACCACGGAGCAGCCAGCACTGGTCAGCACACAGGGAGGAGCTCTTCCGCGCCCAGGAGCTCGGGCTGGCCCGGGGGCTCCTGATACACGCGGTGGCTGCTCTTGCCCACTCTCCACGCACTGTCCTGGGCATTGCCACCCATGCGGCAAACAGCTTTGGACCCTCCTTTTCTCAGAGCTGCTGGAGATGCCTTGACTTGCATCCTCACCTCGTACCCTTGGTGAACTCTCCTTAGAAAATATAATCTCCTGCATGGGAATGTTTGTGAAAAAATGGGAAAAATGTCAGAAATCCACATTTAAAATGACTCTGTTGTTAGAGAAGAGAAATATTTAAAGGTAAGCAATGGAAGCAGGACTCAGCGGACGGTTGGATGTGTACCCCCCACGCCAGTCACCTCTGCCTGTCTGGAGAGCATCATTCTAGAACCTTCAGTTTAGGAGTGTTGTTAGCTTTGCAATATCAGGGTAATATCAGTGGAAAACCCTGTTCAGTACCAAGCACAACAGCGAAAACAGTGCAGCATAACCATGTTCACTGGGATCTATAATCTGGGCAGAAAAATGCAAAATATAGTATTTAGCCCGGAGGTAACGGAACCTGCACAATTATGCACTTGTTCCTCCCAGTGGATTCGTTGCATAATCAACTTCAGGTGACATGCATTAGGCTCACATCTCATGGGTCAATGACTCAGCTAGGTTTTGCAAAATTCTCAGGGAGGAGAAAAAGATACTCTTCTATTTAACAAGTATCCAAAATGCTAACATTCTGTCTAACCGAGTTGCAAAGGCAGCAGGGATGTAGGGGTGAGAAATAACATCTTGGCGTTCTCCTGTTCTTCTGTGAGGGAACCGGGTTCTGTGCTGTGGGGACCCAGACCCTCTGATTATCAGCACGTAGTCGAGTGAGATGGTTGCTGAGCCTCAGAGGTGAACCCGGCTGGTGTTTGCGACAACACAGTCGCTCAGAAGCTGACTGTGCCCACGGTTGGGGTGTGAGACGTGCTGTGCACTGATGTCACTCAGTGGAAGACTGACAATAGTGAGAAAGGGCAGAGAATTCCGAGAGTGCCCAACATCCACGCCATGGTGCCCAGATGGTGGGTGGGCACTCCGTGGAGGGGAGGGGAGAGAGGGCTCGTCGGCTGGGGGAAGTTTACAAAGAGAAATTGTCGTTTGTTTCCCTATTTTTGTCCCCAGCATTATGGACACGCTTTCCCATTCAGTTTAAATTGATTTTTCAATTGGATCTCAGGCCAGAGTGTATGTGACCTGATGGCGTCCAGCCCTCCCACGCCCAGACCCTGACCTCTTGTCTGAAATAGTTCGCAGGGTCTGCATCTGGTGTGGAAACTGAGGGCCTGGTGGGATCTTCTGACCACGGCTCTAAACAAACCAGTTTGGTGCCGTCTGCTTCTGAACAATGGTGCCAGGAGCAGGAAAAGCAGCCTCCTTGTCCCCAATCTCCACGGAGCAAGTCCAGGCAGATCAGGAGCCCCCAGGAGTTGTCAGGGGATTGGCCGCAGCTATGGACATCAAGAGACATGCTGAGGACCAGTTTCCCCAGGAAGGCACAGGCAGATGGCTCCCCACCTCAGAAAGCACGCACACCAGCCGGGGCACGGGGAAGCCGAGATGTGACCCTCAGCTGTGAGGTCAGGGGGTGGCAGCCAGCCCAAGGGACACTGTCTGGCTGTCTGGGCAGGCCTGCCAAATGCTGGCTGACCCAGGAGGAAACCGGTCCATGAGCTTGGGTCACCCTGCAAGGAGGTGGGTTTGGCACGGTTAGCAGTGGGTGCGGAGCAGGTGCCTGCCGCACCTTGCCAGGACCACGCAGAGCATAAGGAGGTGTGGAAGGTGGTGCTGGACAGACCCCCTGGCAGTGAGAGGTCTGCTGCTGCGTCAGGACATGGGGCCCCTCTGCCTTCTGAGCAGCCCGTCAGGTGACAGCCTGTGCCGAGGGAGAGCGAGGGTGACACTCGAACCCTCGGCCGTGAGGGTTCTGTCTGCGATGCAGCCTGGCATCCACCTGCATGCATTTCCTGCACATGTTTGATTTAGAGAGGAGGAGGCAGTACTGGTTCTGTATAGAAAAAGGCTATCAAAAAGGAAGAAATAGCAAGAAAAAAAAGAAAAAAAAGGCAAATAAAGAATACTCATCAGGCCTGACCAGGTGGTGGCGCAGTGGATAGAGCGTCGGGCTGGGATGCGGAAAGACCCAGGTTCAAGACCCCAAGGTCATCAGCTTGAGCGTGGGCTCATCTGGCTTGAGCAAAAAAGCTCACCAGCTTGTACCCAAGGTCGCTGGCTCCAGCAAGGGGTTACTCGGTCTGCTGAAGGCCCGCGGTCAAGGCACATGTGAGAAAGCAATCAATGAACAACTAAGAAGTCGCAGTGCGCAACGAGAAACGGATGATTGATGCTTCTCATCTCTCTCCGTTTCTGTCTGTCTGTCCCTGTCTATCTCTGCCTCTGTAAAAAAAAAAAAATACTCATCAGAAGATGCTGTTGTAATTGGTTTTGGCGATGATTTTTTTTTTGGGGGGGGTTACAACACCAAAAAGGTAGGCAATAAAGAAAACATAAAAAAATGGGATGACATTAAACTGAAACACTCATGCCGGGCACGGGAAGCCACCAGCAAAGCAAGGAGTCAGCCTATGGAACGGGCAGTGGTATTTGCAACCCCTGTGCCTGATAAGGGGCTAATACCCGAAATATATAAAGAACTCATGCACCTCAGTAAGAAAAAGCAAACAAGCCTACACTCCCCGCCCCAAACAACACCAAATAACCAATGAAAAAATAAGCAAAGGACCTAAATAAATTTTCTCAGGTGAGGACACAGCACATGAGGCTCACAGGTCCGTAAAAAGACACTTGGCCTCACGCATCACCAGGGAAATGCCAAGAGGAGGCCAGTGCCCGGGGCAGGGCCGTGGTCAGATCGACGGTGTCTCTCTCAGATACGCCATGGAAACCGATCCCCCATGTCATGGTATCAGAATGTGGAACCTTGGGAGGTAATCAGGTAACGAGGGTGCGGCCCCCATCCCGAGATGGGGGTCCTTCTAGGATGGATGCCATAGACCTTCCTTGCCCCCAGCGCCGCCTGAGTTCACAGCGAGGAGATGGCAGGTGCACAGAACCTTCTGCCACCTGGATCTTGGGCCCCCCGGCCTCCAGGACCATGAGGAACCATGTGTGCTGCTGACAGGCCATGTCTGTGGGATTCCATCACAGTCGCCTGAGCTTGTGGAGTCAGGGAGGGGTCAGGACAGGGATCCCCAGCCTCTCACCCACTGGGCTGCAGAGCCGTGTGACTTCTCACGGGAACAGACACCTCTTCCCGGTGAACACGAGGCCCGGGGTGGTCAGCCAGCCACGCACACCCCTGAGGGTCTCCAGGTTTCAGACTGTGCCCTGGTTCATTGCATTGCACGTGGTCTTGGAGAACATGGATGTGTGGCCCCCTCGAGCTGAGCTTCCCCATTTGGACCCAGGTCCTGGGCTCTGCTCCCCCCCTCCCCGTGCCAATGCTGTTCTCAGAACTCACCAGACAAATTCGCCGCTCGATCCTACAGTGATAACAGAGAGGGCAGGAGAGACAATGGCGGCTGGGAGATAACCGCTGGATGGAGTTACGCGTCCAGCGTGTGAAACCCAAGTCCAAGGGGGAGGAACGCACAACACGCATCTGTCACCGGGGGGCAGGGAGGGGTTGGGTGGCTTCCCTCTGGTCTTTTTCCATTTTGATAGATGAGTTTGCTAGATTGGCTCATTGTTACCCTGGAGAAGCTCAGAGGGGGTGCAATGTAGGACGGGGATGTTCTGCAGGCTGGGGGGCTCAGCGCTGCGGGGAAAGCCACCCAGCCGTGAGTTCCGGGCCCTGGCAGGGATGGTCACAGGCTGAGAGAGTCTGGTTCCAGGTCCTGGATGTGGAGTGGGGGGAGTGTGACTGCCTTATCAGCCGAACCTAGCACCAGGGCCTCGTCCACCGTGACAGGGTAACTGCTTGGCTCGGGCTGCCTGCCGTGAAAGACAGTGGTGACCATCTCATGTGTGGACTCGGTTTCTTCCTTGACGAGGGCAAGGAGAACCTGGCCATGGGTTTCTGGGCTCTCAGATGCCTGTGCTCCTCGTGGGTGCTCAGCAGAGTTTCGCTGCACGTTTGGGGTCAGAACACTGACTCTCAGCGGCCGAGAATCACCTTGCTCTCATGTTGGAAAAAGTCTAAATACTTAGTAATCATGATGGGGGTGGTGCTTCCCACATACAACCCTGGAATCCTGAGTCGGAACTAGAAGGAGGGGTCAGAGCTGCATTCTGTGATGTTTCCACGCTCTTGGGCTGACTCATGTCCCTTTGGCCCTTGGAAGCCGTTGCAGTGTCGTGAGGACTCAGAGACTCCTGTTTAAGGTGTAGAAATCTGGTTGTAACAGCCACATATAGTAAAAAGTGAAAAAACAAAAACAAAAAAGAAAGAAAAACCTCTTTTTAAAAAACTTCCCACAGAGTTTCAGTTACTTGAAGAGGAAAACCTTAAGCCCTGCGTCTCAGCTTGGCGACAAGACAGCTTAAAATGGTGAGGAGTGCTTGGCGTCAGTCCTGAATTGTCACAAACTAGACCTGAGGAGGGTGGGCGTCTCCGCGTGAGCACCAGGACTAGGAAGTGGTGGGGTAGCCTCGGTGCTCAGGAACTGCGTTGTCAGGCTGGGCTCCTCCGTGGGGCCAGGTTCTCAAGTTCATGGTGACACAGAGACCGCAGACGCTCTCGTGGTTCCTGAGAGAGGACTCTGAGCAAGTCCTGCATTTGGGGGAGACTTCCTTTAACGTCACAAATGCCCCCTGGAAACCCTGACTCTTTATTCACCATTTCAGATATATTTTCCAGACTCTGTGATTTTGTCGGGGGTCCTTCAGCACACTTGTGGCCGCCGCCACCTTCGTGTCCACCGTGGAGCCTGAGGGCAGGAGCGGTGGGGAGGACTGCACCTGAGGCACCTGGACATCCACGCGCCTTTGAAGTTGCTCCACGCCAGTGGGCTCTGAACAGCTGACCCGCAGGCCAACGTGGACCAGGAGGTCCGCCGTGTTCGCTGACCACCCATGTTCACCTGGTGGCCGTCCCACACCTGCCGGGCCGCTGTCTCGCAGTCCTGTCCGCTTCTCTCCTGAGGACCTTCCGCAGCGCCCCACTTTCCAGATGTAAAGTTATGTCCCACGAACGCCTCAGGGGCGGTAGACCACATCTGCACACCCAGGTGAGCAGGATGCTATGTACGTTCACAGAGGCGGAGTTCTGGAAGAACAAGTGGCATTAAGCCCTCCCACTCAGGAGCCAGGTTCAACCACCTCTGTCATGGTCCCTCCATGGGGATGGCAGAGGCCAAGACGGCTGAGTGTGGTAAAAGCCTAGAACCAGAAAACATTTTCTGGGGGCGAAGCAGAGAAGGAGAAGGAACGGTCCACGTGACAGCTGACACTCCTACGTCCTTAGCCCGAGGACACCCATCTATCCCCACCCACCTCGGGCCTGGGAGGCTCTGGGGACTCAAGTCCTGGACAGAAGTTGCATTGGCACTTGGAACGACCTGTGTTTGACACCTGACCCTGCTAGGTCCTGGCTGGGCAACCTCAGGCCAATCATCATTTCCCTTGGGTGGGTCCTGGCTTCCTCAGCTGTAAAACAAGGTGAATAATCTCAGTCCCGCGGGGCTGTGGTGGACGTTAAATAAAAGAAAAGTGATAAAATAGTGTGAAAAAAAAAAACGGGACAAGGGCCCCATAAATTATAACTGAATTGATGATCCCTAACCATGGGCACTCGCTCCGCACGCGCCCTTGATCACCCTCCCGTGCCCAGCGACATCCACGCCCGCCCTGTGCCACGTTTGCCTCGACCCGTGCCGACAAGGGGCTTTGCACTTGGTCCTGTGGGATGTCACTGCGTTCTCGCAGGATGGTGCCCACGGTGAGAAGGGCCAGCCCCTCACTCTGTGTCTCTGGCAGGGGAGCCCCAGGGGCCTGGCCTGGCTGGAGGAAGTCTCCAGGGTGTACTTGGACTTGGACTTGAGCCTTGACCGTTGGACATGCCCATTGTCTGCACTAACTCCAGGCCCCGCAGGCTGAGATGACTTTGGTGGCCCAAGCCATGGGGTCTTAGATGACCTTGGACGTGGCACTCTGTCTGCATGCCTGCAGTTTGTGACTTTGTCTCTGCGTGGCCCTTCCCTGAGTGGCTTCTTCCTGACCTCCGTGAATGCTCGAGAATATCTTATTTGAACAAATGACCCCCCTGGACCATAACAACATCTCATCTGCTATTTGGGAGGGAGAATTGCTCTTATGCCTCCAAAGATGCCTGGCTTGGAGGGTAAATATTTTGTCACTGTGGTTTCCCTTTTACCGTGGACCCAGGTGCTGCCCCTCTACTCGGTGACATCATGGCCTGGTGCTCACGGATGTCCTGGAACAACGCTAGGGTGCCCTAGAGGGGGGGGGGGTGTAGGAGGCTGATCACCAGTGAACAAGAGTACAATGACGGAGCCTGCAAACCCACAAATAGCTTTGAAAGGAAGTTTTCTGAAGCCACGAAGTGCTGAAGGAGCTGGATTCCTTTTCCTGGAGTTCCAGAACTCTCAACAAACAAACAAGCAAAGCAAAACAAAACAAAACAAAAACGCCAGAATAACACACACTAAAAAAAAACCCAAACAAACTCATAAAACCTACTGCACAGGAAAAGTTTGCCGTAGAAAAATTAACCCTGGGAAAAAGGGGAGAAGCCCAAGATTATACAAGACATTCATCCTCAAGCCGATTTTTTTTTTTTTTGTACAATCCTGTGTTGTGCTCAAAACAAAAATCTGAGAATACTTCTTAAAGAGAAAACAAAGCCGTGCTCCGGCCGTACATCTGTGAGTTTTGAAACAAAGGTTTGTTTGTGTCCTTCCATCGCTCTTGCCCATGAAAGCAGACACTTACTTGAAAAACTTTTCAGGGAAACACTCTAAACCAACATCCTGGTATAAATTTGCAAAACGCAATACAGGCCTGATTGTTTCTGGAGTGGACGCCGGCCGCATACGAATGGGTCTTTCTGAAACGTAATGTTCTTTGCACGGCTCAGTGCCTAATGTACAATAAATCAACAAAAGAGCTTCAATAAAGCCATTGGGCAGCAGTGAGGCCACTGTTATTTTATCTTTTTTACAGTATTTAATTGGAAGGTTTTTTTTCCTGAAACTTTAGCCAGCCTTCAAATGACGAGACTCCACATAAGAAGAGATTGATAAGAGGAATTTTTTTTTTTCTTTCTTTTTTTTTTTCTTCTTTCCCCCTCCAGGATTTTTTCCTTGCAAGAGAGTAAGTTTTAGCAGCAGGAGAATAAAGTTACAAGTGTCTAGCATTTTGCTGAGGGAGAATGAAATTAGATGCTGAATGGAGCGGATAGGGAGGCTGGGAAAATGCGGAGTTGGCAAGCCTGCCAGGTCACTGCAGAGCCCCCACTGTCCTCTGTGCGCCAGGTGTCCGCGGCATTCAAATGATACTATTATTCATAGACGGGAGCTGCGTATTAACCCCCCCCTCCCAAAAATCATTTGCAACTGAATAAAGATATAATCCTGGAAATATAACTCTCCATTAAGGGTCCCCATTAGCAACACAAGAGCCCCATTGTGAAGGGGTGATGTATATTTATCAAGTTTAAAAAAAGTGTCTTAGTGCTCACATGTTAATAGAAAACTTGTATAGCCCCTGGTCTCAGAAAGAGTTATGCATAAAATGTAAAGTATCTGTCCTTTGGCAAACTCTTTCCAGTTTGACAGTGAATTGCGGGTCCGTGAATAGTTTCTTGGCTTGGTGGTGGACGGGGAAGCCCGTCCTGGCTGGGCCGGTGGGCGTGCCATGTGGGCCGAGATGGGGGCTCGTGTGTATTGCACATTTGCATGGTGTGGTGTCAGTCCCTTTGGGGGACCTGGGTTTCTTTGTCAAGGGTGCTGCTGTTGTCCCCCGGGCTCTTTGTGAGCGTCCTGTTCAAGGTATGCCTGTGGAGAGTGTTTCCTGTTCCCCCTTTCCATTCACAGTCCCGCAGAGGGGCCAGGGGATCTGCCTGTGCGTGTGCAGTCTGCGGGAGGGCGGCTGGCCAGGTCGCGTGCTGGCCTTTGCAGAGGGCTGAAGGCTGCCAGCCAGTGCACTGGGCCCTCAAGAGATGAGTCCCTCCTGCCAGCTGTCACCTGTCATGGCTGAAAGTCACAGAGCGACATCAACTCATCCTCCTGATGAATGGACGAGCTGGTGTGACATCTAGACAGGGAGGTGGGCGGGTGAGCGGGGCAAAAATAGTGAGGAAGGAGCTCTTGAAGGAAGGCCTTCTTTTCCCTTTTTCACACCTTCTTTCCTCTTTTCACACCAGAATGTGATGAATAGCAAGGCCGTGCCAGGTCTCTGGGAGTCTGGGACCCACCTTGTTTGTGTCTGTGCTCATAGCATCTGGCACCGGAGTTGGGGTTTGCTGTTTTCCTTCTGGGTTTCATGCCCCAGTAGGGGTGATGGTCACAAAGGCCACGGTGTGTGTGGTGAGCTAACTCATGGTGTCACACGGTCCTACCTCCCAAGGCCTTGGACCTGAACTGTGGCAGGAAGAGCCTTCCCTGGGACTGGGGGACCCTAAGAACCCCCCTTCATGGGTCTGCGGGTGGAGTTCCTTCAAACAAGTCTCTGTTCTTCTCTCATGTGTGGCTTCTCCGATCTGCTTCCTGTGGTGGGTTTAATTGAGTCCCTACAGTTTGCGCGTTGAAGGTCCTGGCTCCCAAGACCTGCGGTTGTCACCTTGTTTGGAAACAGGGTGTTTGTCAGTGATCAAGTTAAGAGGAGGTTATTAAGCTGGTCCCTTGTTCAGCACAACTGTCTTTATGAAAAAGAGGAATTTGGACACAGGCAGACACGGGGAGAAGGTCGTGCCACCACAAAGCCTCAGGTTGTGTGATGTATCCACCAGCTAAGGGTTGCCAAGGACTGTGGCCCGGCCAGTGGAAGGGAGCCCAGGAGTGGTCTCTTGTTCAGCCCCCAGGGGAACAAACCCTCCCGACTTCTTGCTCTGGGATGTGGAGCCTTCAGAAGTATGAGAACACATTTAAGCCATCCAGTGTGTGACAGTTTGTGACAGAGCCCCACCGAACTAACCCATGAACAGACAGTGTCAGGAGCCCCAGGTCAAGAGAGTTGATGCAGAAGTCGCCAGACCAGCTTCCACCCTGAGGACTGGCTCAGATTTCCTCACGGGAGTGTCCGGCAGTGCATGGACCCTCCTTACACGGGGTGCACTGTCTGAGTCTGAAGGTCACGCCTCTGCACACAGCGGCACCCTACCAGGATCCCCAGGTCGATCACTGGCAACCCAGGGCAACCATAGCCCTTCAAGTCCTGACATGGCGCTGACCAAGGCTGTGGGAGAGGGGCTCTTGGGGTCTTCATGCCCAGCCATGTGGCAGGCGAGAACAGACCAGCACCTGGGCCATCTCATCTCACATCTCGTGATGGTCAGTAGGTAGAAAGACGATGCTCGCGTCAGAGCTGCGGCCGCTCACCTGGGCCAGGGGGTTTGTGCAAGTGCTGGACACTCACCACAGGGCTCTCAGTGCCCAAGATACCTCTAAGAGGCACCAGAACAAAGCACAAAAGAGCCCCATGTGCTACACCATATGCATGTCCTTGGACTGCCCCCAGCCCCCACCCCCAGGCCAGCAAATGTGGCAGGAGAAGGCCTGTCTGAAGGCAGCCATGGCCCCTTCAGACTGGTGGTGGTTCCGAGACAGGACTTGCCTGTGGCTCTCTGTGGGTGTCGACCATGGGAGCAGCGCCCATGCCCACAGACTGTGCCTGGAGAGGACGGAGGCTCTCCTCTGAAGGTGACACGGCTTTGCCCCTGCACCCCTGTTGGTTTCGCCCCGCGGGCAGATGAGGGGGGCCTTGTGGACACCTTCGCTCCCATTGATGTTCTTTCCGTTCATCAGCCCCACATTTAACTGCTCTCCCTTCCCCTTCCTCTACGTGCTTCCCGTAAGTGAGCAAGCCTGGTCCCCCGGTTCTTGGGCTTTCGTGATGATGGACAAGGAAGGTTGGGCTCAATGGCTGAAGCCCAGTTTGACCAGACGTGCAAATTCACAAGTGTGGACCAGAGCCACTTTAGGCAAGAGCACTGGCCCCTAGTCCCCGCTGCTCCTGCCATTCAGAAGACAGTGCCAGCCGCATTTTACTCTTGACTAGAATGGATGAGACTAGAACACATAGGGGCTGCTTGCGGACGCCAGAACTTGGTCAGCAGCCGCACCACTGCTCACCTCCTGAGTGTCTCAGCCTTGCCTGAGCCATCTGAGACACTAATCAAAGGCCAGGGGGCACCCTGTTCATCCCCAAGAATCACAAGGAAGACCAGATGGGCAGAGCTGCCAAAGCAGACGAGGCAGGGTCTGACCAAGGGGCCGCTGATGGCGTGGGGCCGCTGATGGCGTGGGGCCGCTGTTGCTGTGGGGCCGCTGATGGCGTGGGGCCGCTGATGGTGTGGGGCCGCTGATGGCGTGGGGCCGCTGATGGCGTGGGGCCGCTGTTGCTGTGGGGCCGCTGATGGCGTGGGGCTGCTGTTGCTGTGGGGCCGCTGTTGGCGTGGGGCCGCTGATGGTGTGGGGCCGCTGATGGCGTGGGGCCGCTGATGGTGTGGGGCCGCTGATGGCGTGGGGCCGCTGATGGCGTGGGGCCGCTGATGGCGTGGGGCCGCTGATGGCGTGGGGCCGCTGTTGGCGTGGGGCCGCTGATGGCGTGGGGCCGCTGTTGGCGTGGGGCCGCTGATGGCGTGGGGCCGCTGATGGCGTGGGGCCGCTGATGGCGTGGGGCCGCTGTTGGCGTGGGGCCGCTGTTGGCGTGGGGCCGCTGTTGGCGTGGGGCCGCTGATGGCGTGGGGCCGCTGTTGGCGTGGGGCCGCTGATGGCGTGGGGCCGCTGTTGCTGTGGGGCCGCTGTTGGCGTGGGGCCGCTGATGGCGTGGTGCCGCTGTTGGCGTGGGGCCGCTGATGGCGTGGGGCCGCTGTTGCTGTGGGGCCGCTGTTGGCGTGGGGCCGCTGTTGGCGTGGGGCCGCTGATGGCGTGGGGCCGCTGTTGCTGTGGGGCCGTGTTGGCGTGGGGCCGCTGATGGCGTGGGGCCGCTGTTGCTGTGGGGCCGCTGTTGGCGTGGGGCCGCTGATGGCGTGGGGCCGCTGTTGGCGTGGGGCCGCTGATGGCATGGGGCCGCTGTTGGCGTGGGGCCGCTGATGGCGTGGGGCCGCTGTTGGCGTGGGGCCGCTGATGGTGTGGGGCCGCTGTTGCTGTGGGGCCGCTGATGGTGTGGGGCCGCTGTTGCTGTGGGGTCACTGTTGGTGAGCGGACGCAGTGAGCCAGAGTTAGGCGTGAGGTGGGCCCCAACGCTTTGCTTGAAGGTGTGCTTTTCATTTTCACTCATTGGCCATTTGGAGTCACAGCTCCTGCAGGTGCAGAGGGAAGAATAACTCCTCTTCTGGTGGTGAGAATATTCTGTAGGGACCGGCAGCCTGGGTCCTGGCAGGTCCTCACCACTCTCCCTTCCGGCCCAATGTGGAGTTTGGCCAAGGTGATTGTGCCAAGATAAAGACCAGTTTTCTCTTTATTCTTGTTGCTCAGAAGTCCGCAGGTGAAAAAGCTGGTGCATTTCAACAGAAATGATGTTAGATGCCGACCACACAGCTCAGGGTGCCGTGTGTCCCCATCACACTCTGAGCACTGGTACCAATCAGGGTGGAGTCTGGAACCGGTTTCCCAGAACAATTATTTCTTGTCCTCCATGAATAAACTCTCAGAAGAAAGCAGAGTCAACAATGAGCACCTACTGTGTGCCTGATATTAAGTATTTAGTCTCATTGTGTTTTTCCCCTTAGACCATTGTTCATGCGAGGTAACTGAACCTTCTTTCCTGTAGTCTTTTGAAAAGGGTTCACTCAAGACACCTTCCCTGGTTTTACTTTGTTTTAACTAGAAGATCAATTTCATTGGATCTGTGTAGGGTTCTGGGAAGACTAGCATTACCCCACTTTCTCTGGGAAGACCCTTCCTTTATCCTGACCAGGATCCAAACCAGCCCAGGTGACAGGTGGCCGGCACTGCGACTGTCCCATGCCCCTCACGCGCAGGTAAAGTGCACAGGTGGGTCAAGGATTGTTCTCCTTGCACAAGCATTTGCCGTGCAGGATCCCAGCTCAAAACCAGGTTTGCTTTTTATTAATGTCTCTGACATTGAACTGGCAATGACAATATGGAAGGTTAGAGGGGACAGGTGGGAATAGTGGCCCCATAGAAGAGGAAGGGCGACCATGATGAGAATTATATGGTTTGCCTCCTCCATCCCCAACTTCATATATATATATATAGTGAGAGGACGGGAGGCAGAGACAGACTCCTGCATGTGCTCAACCGGGATCCACCGGGCAAGCCCACTAGGGGATGATGCTCTGCCTATTTGGGGCCCTTTCTTTGTTGCACCTGGAGCCATTTTTTAGAGCCTGAGTAGGAGACCATGGAATCTTACTCAGTGCCCAGGGCCCAACTCACTCCAAAAGAGCCATGGCTGCAGGAGGTGAGGAGGAGAGAGAGAGAGACAGAGAAGAAGGAGAGGGGGAAAGGTGGAGAAGCAGATGGGTGCCTCTCCTGTGTGCCCTGCCCGGGAATTGAACCTGGGACATCACCATGTGGGGCTGATGCTCTACTGCTGAACCAATCGGCTGGGGCCTCCGATGTATTTCTTTTACTTCTTCAAGTCCTTAGAGTTGTGAGTCCATCTTTGGTCTCTTGCTTCTTTCTGTCAAAGAAGGACCATTTCCAGATGTGTAGTAAGTCTCCTCAAAACAAGATTTCGCAAACACCCCATTGTTTTTTTCTGATGCTTTGATTTTCGCTGAGCTGAGGCAGAGCTTGAAGAACTATCTTTCCTCCTGCCCTTTTGCTGAGAGGTGAGATGATATCTCAAAATCTGTAATGATAAAGACTCTAGTTACCATGAGAAACGGGTCAGCAAATACATTTATTACAGCCTTACCTCCCAGCCCCGTGTTAGAAGAGTTTTTCACATCTGTCATCATGTGTGGGCTCCTTAATACACTAAAAACATATCACGGGTTTCAGAGTCCTTTGACCACAGAGTGCATGTATTTTAAACTTAATAATCTTGTTTTTCAGAATACAGAGCTGAAGGTGAGCACATCTAAATACCCACTTGGGTCAATGTCAGTCACACACCATGCTTGTAAGGCAGGCAAATATCAGATGACTCTTTTTCAGGAAAAGGTCTTCCTGACAACATTGTGATGATATTTTCTAAACAGGGATGATGATTCCCTGAAAAGGACCCAGATAATTTCAAGTAGTTCCAACACGCTGTCCAGGTGTGATGACTTCATTCAGTCCTGGGCACTGCATCATGAACATGCCTGGCTGGCATTCCGAGTTGGCGTCCTTTACCACTGAGGGGAAGGGGGGAATTTCAGTGTTTTCTCTCCATTTCTAATGCTCTGCATGTGAAAGTCACCTCTGTAGACTCTACTTTTCAGATAACCATCCTATGCATTTCCCCCTCATTTCTGCATTTTCTGATCTCTCTTTATGCCCTGAGGAAGGGATATGTGTTAGAATTTTTCCATTTCAGATGATACTCAGAGAAGAATTATTTCTGCCCTTCAGAAACAATACCTCTTTTCCCCAAACAGATGCTTTCCACCAAAAATCTATAGAAGTCCCACAGGGAGGCAGCCAGCACTCGGGAACTATGGGGTGTTCTCTGTGTCCTGCCACCCTGGTAAAATAAAGCTGGCAGGTGCAAGTCAGCAAAATTACCAATTATTTATGGCTGTTAGCGACTCTGTGGGTTTAGCTGGTGAGACAGTTTTATCCCACTCACACAGACAGAACTTGACCAACCGTCTGGGCCGGTGAGATCTCATTGTGGCAGCAGGGAGTTGTGGAATCTCTCCGCCCGTGTCATGGCAACTGGCAAGGGGCTCCTGGGAAGAATGTGCATGGTAGGAAATGGCAATATTTCTCTTTGTGTCCCCACTGCTGACAGTTTTATCTGTACATCTGCCTGGGGTCCAGCGCACCAGCCATCTGGGAGGCTTCTCCCTCACCTTGTGCATTTTCTCAGAGTGCTGCCTGGGAGGGGAGGTCTGCTTAAGTTCCAGGGACACGGACAAGGGAAGCTGACCTTTACGAGGAACAGAAGACGGGATAAACAGCGGCCATGCAAGCCAAGTGGCTGCCGTTGGCCATTTATGTGACTCCAGTGCACCGTCATGGTGTTTTATTCACTAGGGTGCGCCGTGTCCAGAGCTGATGCATGGAACAGAGGATCGAAAGTAAGAAGCCAGAAAACACATGCAAACACAGCTCTGGCTGCGTGGTGGGAGTTCTCTTTCTGTGGAGAGGGCAATTGGAATGCAAAAATGCGTACTTGCCTATTTTTCCAGAAAAAATAATATTTCATGGGGTTGGTTGTTGGGAAACAAGATCTGTCTCTTTCCTTTAATGTGATGGCCGTGACTCCCCAAAATGACCCCTCTTCATCCCCTCCCTCCCTCACTGTCTTTTTAGCAGTTCCTTCTGTTTCCAGGTCCTCATTCCTGCACGAGGATGGGACAGGGTCCCTAGTGGCCCAGGATTAGAAGAAGCAGCTTTGCCTGTTAGGCAATAATTCTCCAGGACCATGGACAGCAATACAATGGGAGTTGCAGGCACAGCCAGGAAGGTGTGTCTATAGCAACTGTGATCTGTTTTCCATTCTGCATGTCCCTGCTGACTGGCTGCTGTGAGTGTCCAGCTTCTTGTCTTCTTACATTTAACCGGCACGTGTGCACATATGTGTGTATCTTTCTGAATACAGGCAGAGACGTCAGTTTCTTTGGATAGAAGTTCCTGCTCTGCCCACTACCTCTGTGCGACCTTGGGCAGATCACATAGTGTTTTTCTTAGTTTCTTTGTTTGTAAAATGAGAATAAAAATATTTTATTTAATAGTGGGAGAAATAAATGAGATAATTCATAGAAACACTGGGACAAGTACCTGATACATAGTAAGTAAGGGCTTCGTAAATGTAAG